>NW_016814400.1:303002-386135 GCF_001698545.2 Rhinopithecus bieti | reverse complement strand
CCTCCCCATGATAGGCCCCGATGTGTGATGTTCCCCTTCCCGAGTCCAAGTGATGTCATTGTTCAGTTCCCACCTATGAGTGAGAACATGCGGTGTTTGGTTTTCTGTTCTTGTGATAGTTTGCTAAGAATGATGGTTTAAGAAAACCTAGGTAATACCATTCAGGACATAGGCATGGGCAAGGACTTCATGTCTAAAACACCAAAAGCAACGGCAGCAAAAGCCAAAATTGACAAATGGGATCTAATTATACTAAAAAGCTTCTGCACAGCAAAAGAAACTACCATCAGAGTGAACAGGCAACCTACAGAATGGGAACTCACTCTTATTTTAAAAGCACTGTTAGTGTATTACACAACATTGGACCCATTTCTTAATACAATTACTTAAATTGTAATACAATTACATTTTACTTCAGAGATGTATTAAAAACTTAGAGAAAATACAAAAGCACTAAAATAAATAAATAAATAAAAATAAATAAAAAAAGATGAAAGAAATGGGAAATAGCCCCTTTGATAAAAGGTAGAAGAATTGCAAAGTTTTGGCAGTAAAGAAAATGTGTGATTTAATAAGAGTATTTACATCTCTGAAGTATTCTCTCTTTTTTCTTTTTTCAGAGTGGAAACCAGGTGTCACTGGCTCTTGATCTCCAGTAAGAAAAGAATGGAAAGAAGTTAGATAAAATTGAGGTATGTGGATCAGGACTAGCTAGACCAAAGAATGACTTAACAGCAAATTTATCCCAGAGTTCCTATAATTCGCTTAAGAGAATGTGGACTTAAAAGTCAAAAAGACTTGCAGTGGAATATGCAAAATAAAGCCTTCAAAACCTTCAGGTTGAATAAAGCAGGTATGTAGAGAAAGGTTTTGCAGAAGATATACTGAGGCCTCATTACATTTTCATGTTTTAACAATTGTCAGAAAATCTTGTAGATGCTTTTGAATTAGAAATGCACTTCAGAGTTCAAAATCCTTTTGATTCTGTCTTATTAAAGAAACAGAAGTAGACTGAGAAAGAGATTGTCAGGTTTTGTTTAGTATTTAAAGCTCTATTATTATTATAAAGTTTACTAGATACTAGTAAAACATTCCTAGTTTTCTATAACCAAAATTTGTGTTATATGTCTAACAATTGCCATTTTTCTCTAATATTAAACTTTTGTATTTTGCTCTCTGATGTATTTTCTAACACACTGCACTAGAACATTTTCATATATTTTATTTTGCTAAATGCCCTTTCTATAACCTGGTCGCCTAATAATTATTAATAATATATATTTAAAATTTAAATATTACTTAATTTAATTTTTTATCATAGCTTATTGATACTTCTTACCTTATACACAATAAATTATGCCCAACGCTGTGTGTTAAATTCTATGGTTATTTCTGGTAATATATTATGCTTATAGAAAACAATTGAATAAATTTTTAAATTATTATTTAATTTATCAATATGATAATTACTATCACATAAATTATGCAACGTTTTAAATGTTATTAAATATGTTATGAAAATAATATTTAATATTTAATAAACATTGAGGAGCACACTGAGACTGCCGACATTAAATGCTTTGTTGAAGGCCATCTATTGAAAAAACAGCAGAGATAGAATTCCAACTCAGATTTGAAAGATTTGAACACTCTGGTTATTCTGTCCTAGGTTTGAATTTTATCTCTGTTCTAATTAAATGTATGATTTTAAGAAAATAGTTTAATTTATGATATCAGATAACATATAGTCATTTCAAATGAATGCACTGGTCTCCAAAAGGGTGAGAAATATCTGGGGCCAAAGAGACAATGTAGGTGAGCAAGACTTGATTCTGATGTAAAGTCACCATGGAGACCATCTTGCATGAATGTGGAAGTTAAGGAGGAGGAATTGTGTATTAAATGAATTAAAAGGAAGAAAAAAAGGATTACCTATCAGTGCAGATAACTAAGATTCTAGCTTGCCTTGGCTCTAAATTGAGGGGAGAAATAAAATACCAGCCTCTCTAAAAACTCTTGAAACTAAGCTGTACCATACTTAGTGTCTCTAGTAGGAACAGAAATTATGTTTCTTGAATATGCAAAGAACTTTACAGATAAATTTATGTAGTGTGGACTAAGGCTTCCAGTTTTTGCAGGTGACTGCCAGTGGCAAGTGCAACTCCTTTCTGGACAAATAATACTTCAATCCAGTCTTCCTACAAAGTGTTCAAATAGATTTAAACTCCAAGAGAAAAAAAAAAGTAGTAAAACATTCAAGAGTTAAAAACCACTACAAGAAAGAGACAACAGAAATAATAGTCAACAGAACTAGATACATGAAGATTTCAGATAGTGCAATTATAAAACGCTGAATGTAACGGAAGTTGGATTAATGGATTTGAAGAAATTGAAAATGGATTTTTTTAAAGTAAGGAGTGACTATTAAGCATCACCTACAGTTTGAAAAGAAAACCAGATAGAACTTTTAGAAATGAAGGATATGTGGATTTATCTCACACTCACTTTATCTGATAGCTCTCACAATGTTACCTACAGCAAAACTGAGGGAAGAATATCCCAATATTAGCATTCTATTCATATTATTTTTATCTTATTTTAAGAAATGCAATGAATTTACACATTGATTTTTTTCCTTGTGGTGAATTTTCTGATCAGCTTTTAAAATCAGATGTCGGCATAACATATTTATAAATCAAAATGAATATATTCTCTAGGGCTGAGACTGTGACCATTTCCTTCTCATTTGGCTGTGGCCAGAAAGTGGCAAGTAACTAATTACAGAAAAAAATGACTCAATCTATGCTTTTGAGCATTTTTTGCTCACTTCTCAGTTTACATGTGTCTTACAATACTTCTTGCCTGAACTAATAGAACAGAAATTGCGAAGGTTATAATTTGGCATTTTGGTCTTACTGATTCCAATTTATAGTCATACCTCAGGCTCCTTTAACCTTTTATGCCTTGGTTTCCTCAACTATAAGGATAATAAAGTTGACCTATTTCAGAGAGGTACCAGATGAATCTAATAAATTATTTTTAAAAGGCATATTTAAATACTATGATATAATATTTTCGGTTCCTATGAGTCATAGAAACACGCAAAATATATCCACACTCCCCTTATGTACTATGTTTCATAATGATAACTAGCTTACAAATATCTAAGATTTTGCAATGTAGAAAGAATGTGTTTAAATTAAAATCAAACCCCTTTTACAATTCTATACCTCATATAAATTCATCAAATGATAGGTATATCGTATTTCCATGCTTTCAGTGAAAGTCAAGTGTGTCATAAAAAGGTCATAAAAGTGGAGCACAAGATACACTAGTTAATTCCTAATTATATACTTAATGAAATTCTTGAACATTCAACTTACTGTGTGTTCAATATAAACCAATGTTATCTTCACACTCTATCGCAGATCAGTGATGACACAGCAGAAGGGAGTATGCTAAACGCCAATGCTTGGATCATAAATAAGCACACACCTGTGGGGAGTATTGGAAAAAAACCAATCCCAATAAAGGATGTTTGGTTTAAGACTTTTAATGTATAGTGAATTTCTAAAATAAATAAAGTTCCTGACTTAATTGGCCCCACCATATTGTCTCTTGAGTCTCCTGTCCTGGTCGTTTACCACAGCACAATGAATCCTTTTTAGTTTTTGAGAAGGAATAAGATGGTTCATCATCATTATATCATGCAGGATCTAGGCAGCTACTGAGTCCATTCAAATAAACTTGAGCATGCTTATCATCCAATGAGTATTCAGAATATTTCCAAAATGTCTTCAGAAGTTGCTAATTTCTTCAGGTTACAGAGTTTTACAAGACAGTAGTGCTTTAAATTTTTTGTTTGTTTGATAATGCTCATACAATTGGTAAAGGTAGTTTAATTGCTACATTTGGCCATTGTCAGCCATTATTGTTTCCTATTTTTAAATTTTATTATCTTTGATAGATTATTTAAATGTTGGGTTACCATTTTCCTCAATAAATCTATATTAATATGTATTTTAAGTGGGTTTAACTTTGCTTTGTACAATTTCTACAATTACTATTTCAACTTAAAGGTTAAAAAACTTTAAATATAATCTTAAACTAAACTATTTCTCTTGAGTTACTAGAATACTAAATATGATACAACTTTTGTATCAACAAGCAATGGATAGAAATCTTGGAACTAAAACATCATATGAAATTCTTTTATTTTTATTTTATCTTTTTATTTTATTTTATTTTATTTTATTTGAGATGGAGTCTCGCTCTGTCACCAGGCTAGAATGCAGTGGCGCAATCTCAGCTCACTGCAACCTCCACCTCCCAGGTTCAAGCCATTCTCCTGTCTCAGCCTCCTGAGTAGCTGGGACTACAGGTGCACCACCACGCCCAGCTAATTTTTATATTTTTAGTAGAGACAGGGTTCACCATGTTGGCCAGGATGGTCTCGATCTCTTGACCTTGTGATCTGTCTGCCTCAGCCTCCCAAAGTGCTGGAATCACAGGCTTGAGCCACCGCGCCTGGCCAACATCGTATAAAATTGTAAGTGTCTATATAAAAACTGAAAGTTATTTTGCCAAAAAGAATTATTCTACTTATGTATGTCTATGAACATATTAATAGAAAGAATTATTCTATGTCTTTGAATATATTAATATCATAATCTAATTGATAATATTAAGTACTGTATGTTTAAAATATTTTCTTTTTAGTAGCAGTGTGCAGACCTATTCCCAAAGACATTCCTATCTCTTTAATACTAAAACAAGTACTTGTTGAAGCAGCAATAGTTGAAGCCAAATAAATATTCAAAACATGTTTGACAAATTTTGTTTTCAATCAAAATTTACATATGTAAACAACATTCGTGTTCATAGGAAAATAACATTTTCATGTAGAAGACACTTGTTAGTATAAATAAAAGTCTAAATTCATTTTCTAATGTATCTGTGTGTAAAAATCTTTAAGGACATGGCATTTTCTATTTTTAAAAAGATAAGAGTGACTGCAGTGATTCCCTTCCTCATCTCCATTTTCCCATGGCTTCCAGATTGCAGGGATCACACCAGGTCAAACAGCCACTGCTGCTATTTTTAGGACTACAGTCTTAGAGCTATAAGAGACCTTGAAAAACATCAGGTGTAAGCTTACCATTTTAAATATAAAAGAAGATTCCTTTGGGAGATTAATACTGAAGTAGATCACCCAGTTCCCCTTTTTCTCATTCCACTATTGATTCGTCATCCTCACACTGTTTACTTATGCTCTCCTCATTTCCAAAGTCAACCTTTTATGTTTCCTTGGTGCAGGTCCAAAGTTTCATTGTCACCTTCCACAAGGTAGTGGAAAGTTTTAATTTCTTTACTATTCACATGACTGATGTGGTTTCATGACCATTGATGTCATATATAAACCCAAGATGTAAGCAAAAACCCCAAATTGCTTTAACAACGAAAATTCCAATAAAATGATGGAAATCCGATAAAAGGTATCTCTTACTGTACTTGTCATTATAATTCAATAAAAGTTACAGGGTGATGTCAGGAAAGTTATAGGTACTTTTAGGACCTATAATTAGTGAATGATTTCATTTTGACATATAATTTTACTTTCAACATGAAAAATACATCTTAAACTGTATTATTTTTATCTTTCATAAGTGTAATGTAATTCTATGTGCTACTGACACCAAGAGATTTCCCATAAATTAGGTGATTCATCCAAAAATACATGATCCAGTCATATTAAAAAATGAAAATATATATTAAACTATATGTTATAAACGTTACTTTAAATATGAAAATGTTAAATTAATTTTAGTTATTTTTATGTTCATTTTTTGTTAGCATGTATTTTATTACACAGGTTTCTGATAACTGTCTTGGGGTGGGGAGCATGGTATAATGTCAGAATCCAGCTCTGTCATTTCTTAGTGATGTGTCATTGGACAAATTCTTAATCTCTTTGAGCCTGGATAACAATATCTAGGTGTCTGTTCATTTGTTCGCTTGTTTAGAGGCATGATCTTGTGCTACTGCCCAGGCTGGAACGCAGTGGCACAATTATGGTTCAGTGCAGCCTTGAAATCCTGGGCTCAGGTAATCCTCCTTTCTCAGCCTCCCAGGTAGCTGGGACTACAGGCAAGTGCCACCATGCCTGGCTAATTTTTAAATTTTCTGCAGAGATGGAGTCTCGCTGTGTTGCTCAGCCTGGTCTCAAACTCCTGGTCTCAACAAATCCTTCTGCCAGGGCTTCCCAAAAATGCTGGATTACGGGTATCAGCCACACTGGACCTGGTTGTAATTAACAATCTAATACCTATTCATAATGTTCAATTAATAGGTATTAAGTAGGTACTTTAATATTATCATTATTATATTAGCAGTAATGTTATCACGTGAATATTCATAATCTGATAGTTAATCAACAATTAGAAAATACATAAGTGAAATGTCAAACAGCTGTAAAACAAAAAATCTTCTGCATAATAAATTTACAAAGAACAAAATTATTTAGACAAGAAGCTGAAATATTTAAAATCAAATTGTCTACAAGCAAATTAATTTTGTTTAACGCAGGATATCTGGTTCTTGTTGCAGAAACCATTCCACCAACAACAAAAATAAAAACTGAAGAAACCAAACTTATTTTCCAAGATAATTCAGTTGTACTGAATATATATAGACACTTCAAACCAACTACAGAATGGTCTTATTAACATAGAATCCATATTCTTTTTATAATTTATTATTTTAAAACAATTTTTATTGATGCATAATAGATATACATAGTTCCAGGGTACATGTGATAATTTAATCCACTCATATAATTTGTAAAGATCAAATCAGTGTATTTGGGACATCCATTACCTTAAATATTTGTCTTTTCCTTATGCTAGAAACATGCAAATTATATTCTTCTAGCTATTTCAAAATGTACAATAGATGGCTGTAAACTATAGTCACCCTAGTGATTTCACACACATAAGGTCTTATTTTCTCTTTCAAACCTTATATTCATTCCCATTCCTAAGTCTCTCTTCATCTGCCCCTGTACCCTATCCTTGTCAGCCTTTGGTAACCACCAAACTAACTTTCTATCTTCATGAAATCAATTTTTTTTTAAGCTATTATGTATGAGTGAGAACACGCAATATTTGCCTCTCTGTGCTTGGTTTATTTCAGTAAGCATAACAACCTGCGGTTCCATCCATGTTGCTTCAAATGAAAATATTTCATTTTTCATTATGATTGAATTATATTTCATTGTGTGTGTATACCACGTTTTCTTTATACATTTATTCATTGATAGCCATTTATGTTGATTTCATATTTTGGCCATTGTGAGTAGTGTTGCAATAAACATGGGAGTACAGATATCTCTTTTATACATTGATTTCCTTTCTTTTGGATATGTACTCACTAGCAGAGCTGCTGGATCGTATGGTAGTTCTAGTTTTAGTTTCATGAGGAACCTCCATGCTGCTCTCCAGGGTGGTTGTACTAATATACATTCCCAGTAACAGTGTACAAGAATTTATCTTTCTATCTTCCCGAGCATTCATTGTTGTCTATCTTTTTAGATGGAGTGAGCTGATATCTCATTGTGATTTTGATTTGCATTTCTCTGATAAACATTTTTTCATATACCTGTTGATCATTTGTGTATCTTCTTTTGATAAATGTCTATTCAGAGCATTTGCCCATTTTTTAATTGAGTTATTTATTTTTTGCTATTGAGTTGTTTGAACTCCTTGGATATTTTGGTTATTAATCCCTTGTCAGATGGATAGTTTGCAAACATTTTTTTTTTTTTACCATTCTGTGGATTCACTTTATTGATTGTTTTCTTTGCTGGGCAGAAGCTTTTTAGCTTAATACAGTCCTATTTCTCTATTTTTACTTTGTTAATCTCTGCTTTTGATGTCTTACACAAAGATCTTTGCCCAGACCAATGTCTTAGAACATTTCCCCAATTATTTTTCTCTAGTACATCCATATTTTCCAGTCTTAGATTTAAATCTTTCAATACATTTTGATTGGATTTTTGTGTATGGTGAGAGATAGGCATCTAGTTTTATTCTTCTGCAACATGGTTATGCAGTTTTCCTGGCACAATTTATTGAAATAAATTCTCCTTTCCCTATTGTATGTTCTTGTTGTCTTTGTGAAAGATGAGTTGGTTATAAATATAAAGAAAATGTCCTTTCCCTATTCTATGTTCTCATTGCCTTTGTCAAAGATGAGTTGGTTATAAATGTATAGATTGATATCTAGGTTCTTTTTTCTGTTTGATTGGTTTATGTGTCAGTTTTTATGCCAATGCCATGCTTATTTGGTTACTACAGGTTTGTATTATGTTTTGAAGCCAGGTATGGTGATGCCTCCAGCTTTGTTCTATTTGCTTCTTATTCCTTTGGCTATTCAGGGTCTTTTATTGTTCTGTGTAAATATTACATCTTTTTGTCCATTTCTGTGAAGAATGTAATGGTTATTATAATAGAGATTTCATTGAATCTGGAAATTGCTTCGCGTAGTATTTTCATTTTAACAATATTAATTCTTTTAACCCATGAACATGGAAAATCTTTTCAATTTTTGTGTCCTCTTCAATTTTTTTCACCAGTGTTTTATAATTAGTTTTCCTTGTATAGATCTTTGACTTCTTTGGTTCAATGGATTTCTAGGTATTTATATTCTTTGTAGCTTTGCAGTGGTTTGCTTTCTTGATATCTCTTTCAGGTTTTTCACTATTGGCACATATAAATCCTACTGGTTTTGGAATGTTGATTTTGTATACTGCAACTTTACTAAGTTTGTTTAATAGTTTTAATAGTTTTTTGTGGAATCTTTAGGTTTTTTTAAGCATAAGATCATGTGGTTTGCAAACAAGGCTCAGTTGACATATTTCTTTCCAATATGGATGCCCTTTGCTTCTTTCTCTTGCCTAATTACTCTGGTCAAGACTTCCAGTATTATGTTGAATAAAATTGGTGAAAGTGGGCATCTTTGTCTCGTTCCAGTCTTTAGAAGGAAGGCTTTCCAATTTTTCCCCATTTAGTATAATATTAGCTGTGGGTTTGTCATATATTCCCTTTATTATTTTGAGATATGTTTCTTCCATACTCAGTTTGATGAAGATTTTTATCATAAATGGTTGGTGAATTTTATCAGATGCTTTTTTGGCATCAGTTGAAATAATCATATTGTTTTCGTTCTTGGTTCTGTTAATATGGTATACTATGTTCATTTGTTTGTGTATGTTGAACCATCTTTGCATATCTAGGATGAATCCCTCTTGATCATAGTGAATGATCCTTTTAATATGTTGTAAAATTTGGTTTGCTAGTATTTTGTTGAGAATTTTTGCATCTATGTTCATCAGTGATATTGGCCTGTAGTTTTATTATATGTGTGTGTGTGTCCTTATCTGGTTTTGGTGTCAGGGTATATAGAATGAATTTGGCCTCATAGAATGAATTTGGAAGTATTCCCTCTTCTTCAGTATTTTGCAAGAATTTGAGTAGAACTGGCATTAGTTCATTTTTATATATTTTGTAAAATTTAGCTGCGAAGTCATCAGGTCTCAGACTTTTCTTTAGAATGGAAGATTTATTTTTACTGTAGCTTTGATATTGTTAGTCCTTATCGTCTGCTGAAGTTTTCTATTTCTTTACTGTTCAATCTTGGTAGGTTGTGTGTCTCCAGGAATTTACCCATTTCTTCTAAGTTTAACATTTGTTGACATATAGGTGTTCATAATAGTCTCTAATGATTCTTTATTTTCCTGTGGTCTCAGTGGTTTTCTTTTTCATTTTTGATATTACTTACTTGATCTTTTTTTTCTAAGTTAGTCCGGCTTAAACGTTTGCCAATTTTATTTATCTTTTCTAAAAAACAAACTTTTCGGCCGGGCGCGGTGGCTCAAGCCTGTAATCTGAGCACTTTGGGAGGCCGAGACGGGTGGATCACAAGGTCAGGAGATCGACACCATCCTGGCGAACACGGTGAAACCCCGTCTCTACTAAAAAATACAAAAAAAACAAACAAACAAACAAAAAAAAAACTAGCTGGGCGAGGTGGCAGTTGCTTGTAGTCCCAGCTACTCGGGAGGCTGAGCCAGGAGAATGGCGTAAACCTGGGAGGCGGAGATTGCAGTGAGCTGAGATCCGGCCACTGCACTCCAGCCTGGGCGACAGAGCCAGACTCCGTCTCAAAAAAAAAAACAAAACAAAAAAACAAAAAAAAAAAAACACCTTTCATTTCATTGATCAAAAAGAAGTCTATATCTTCTTTTCACTATCAATTTTACTTATTTCAGCTCTGATCTTTATTATTTCTCTCCTTTTACTAATTCTGAGTTTGGTTTGTTCTTGCTTTTCTAGTTCTTTCAGGTGCATTTGAAGTCTTTCTACTTTTTTGATATAAGCATTTATTGCTATAAACTTCCCTCTTAGTACTGCTTTTGCTGTATACCATAGATTTTGGTATGTTCTATTTCTATTTTCATTTGTTTCAATAAATTGTTTAATTTTATTTTCATAGTTATTCATAGTTTCTTCATTGATCCATTGGTTATTCAGAAACATATTGTTCAATTTCCATGTTTTTGTGTTGTTTCTTAGGATCCTTTCATTATTGATTTCCAGTACTATTCCATTGTGGTCAGAAAAGATAATTGATGTGATTTTTACTTTTTTGAAGTTGTTCAGACATTTTTTATGGCATAAGACATGGTCTGAACGTAAGAATGTTCCATGTGCCAATGAAAGGAATGTGGGTAAAATGTTCTGTAAATGTCAATTGGGGCTAGTGTGTAGTTTAACTTCAGTGTATATTAGGTCTAGTGTGTAGTTTGATATTCCTTTGTTGATTTTCTGTCTATATGATCTGTTTATTACTGAGAGTGGGATGTTAAATTTCCTTCCTATTATTACATGACAGTCTATCTTTCCCATTAGATCTATTAAAAGTTTGTTTTATATATTTGGAAGCATTGGTGTTGGGTATATAAATATTTATAACGTAATAGCTTGCTGAATTGACCCCTTTATTATTATATAGTGACCATTTTATCTTTTTTTTTTTACAGTATTTGACTTATAGTCTATTTCCTCTGATATAAATGTAGTTACTTCTGCTCTATTTTGATTTCTAGTTGCATGGCATATCTTTTCCCACCTTTCACTTTCAGTCTACATGTGTCTTTATAGGTGAAGTGGGTTTCATGCAGCCAACATGTAGTGGGGTCTTATTTCTCTATCCATTCAGCCATTCTATGTCTTTCCATTGGAAAACTAAGTCCATTTACATTCAGTGTTATTATTGATAAGTTACAACTTACCTACTGCCATTCTGTTGTTTTCTAGTAATTCTGTAACTATTCCTTTTTTTTTTACTGTCTTTAATTTCAGTTAAGTGATTTTCTCTGGTAGTGTGTTTTAATTCATTGCTTTTATTTTAGTGAATCTATTATAGGTTTTGCCCTGTGGTTACCATGAGGCTTACAAAATACCATATAAAAGTTATTTTAAAGAAATGACAATTCACCTTGGATCACAAAGAAATTAATAAAAGCAAAGAAAAAATCTTTGAATTCAACACATTAATTATGTTCCCCTTATATTTTGACTCTCAGTTGTCTCAATTACATATTTTTGTATTACTACCACTTAACAGGTTGTTGTAGCTGTTATTATTTTTGATAGATTTGTCTTTTTGTCTCTGCATTAGAGTTATAAGTCAATTACAAACCACAACTACAGTATTAGAGTGTTCTGGATTTGTCTGTATATTTAACTTTACTCATGAGTTTTATACCTTCAAACTCTTGTAAGACAGGTCTGGTGGTGATGAATTTTCTCAGTGTTGATTTGTCTGGGAAAGGTGATCTCTCCTTCATATTTGAAGGATAACTTTGCTGGATACAGCATTCTTGTATGGCAAGTATTTTTTTTCTTTCAGCAGTTTGAAAATGTTATACTCCCTACTGACTTGTATGATTTCCATGGAGAAGTTTGTTGCCAGATGAATTAGAGCTTCTTTATATGCTATTTGCTTCTTTTTTCTTGATGCGTCTAAGATTCTTTTTTTGTCCTTGACCTTTGGGAGTTTGATCTTTATACAACTTGGGGTATTCTTCTTTGTGTCAAATCTGTTTGGGGTTCTCTGATCTTCTTGTACCTAGATATTTTTATCTTTCTCAAGTTTTGAAAATTTGTCTATTGTTCTTTAAATAAACTTTCTATCTTTTGCTCTTTCTCAACTCTCTTTTGAACATCAATAATGATCACACTTGGTCTTTTGCAGTAATTTTCTACATCTTTTAGATGGTCTTTGTTCCTTTTCATTCTTTTCTTTTATCTTCTGACTGTGTATTTTTAAGCACCTGTCTTTGAGTTTACTAATTTATTCCTCTGCTTGACTCATGCTGCTGTTGAGAGCCTCTAATGAATTTTCTAGTTCAGCAAATGTTTATCAGTTCCAAAATGTCTGTTTGATTTTTAAAATTTCAATCTGTTTGTTACATATTTCTGATAAATGTCTGAATTGCTTTTCTGTGTTATCTCGGAGAAGGCTGCATTTCCTTAAAACTGCTATTTTGAACTTTTGGTCAGAGATCCCACATATCACACTCTTGCTAAGTCAGTCACTGCTTCCTTGTTGTTTTCTGTTTGCAGAGGTCATGGTTTCCTGTTGTTTCTTGTGGATATATGTCTATGTCTTTGCATTGAAGGATTAGTTAATTGCTCCAGCCTTCTCTCTCTGACTTCTTTTGGTTGTAATTGGATATAATTGCTTAGAGATTCTTTACTACTAGGTCGCTGACCTCTTTTTGGCTCTAGATGGTGCCTTAAGTCCGGGTTCAACTTATCTCTAGTAAATGATGAGAATGCTGCCTGTCTTGAATGGAGGAGGTCTCAAAGGAGATATCTTGTTACTGTGGGAAGCCTAGCTAGGGATTCATGCCCAGGGGACCTGTGGAATGCACCTCGTATGGTGTGATGCTGCTGAAAAGCCACTCTGATTTGGCATCTCCTTTGGCTAAGTTACAGAGCAGAGTTTCCAGGGCCGGGAAGAGTAGTCCTGCCTTCCTCCTTTGTCTTTGTCTGTCCTTGAGGATATCTTTCCCTTCCAGCCCTCACAATGCTTCTCATGGATTATGGCTAGAACAGGTCTCGTGCCAGGGAATCCAAGATGGTGGGGAAGCTGGTTGTCCACTTTGAACTCACTGCTTTCAGTGTAGAAACCATAAGCTAAGGGAAATTTTCCAGATGCTTTGTGCCAGGCAGAATGGGGGAAGGCATGTTGTGGATGTGGAAGTCTAATTCTCTTACCATCTCTCAATTTTTCACTTCTCTGTGGCCCCAGGATCTGTCTCATCGTCATATTTTAGTTCTAGGATATTACTGGTGCTAATCTTGAGGGTGTATATTTGTTTTTCATTTTCTGTATGGAGGGAAAGGAAAGACAACTTGCTTCCAAGCTTACATTTTGAAACTAGACATCCCTATCATTATTTATTTTTGAGTGCAAATCTGAATCAATTTTAGATAACAGTAGCATTTATAACATAAATATTTTTTAAAATTTCCCTCTAAAATCTTTTAGGGTCTTCAATTACTTTCAAGGATTACTATTCTCTTGCTCAGATATTCTCCCAGAATATAGGACCAAAGTTGACATATATTGTACTATTTCCAAAGATACTTCAGTAAGTCCTCAGGCCTCTTGTCTAAAACCACACAGATATAATGAGTTAAGCTGACTTTACATATCAGTCTCACTTATATGTGGAATCTGAAAACAGTGTCAAAGTCATAGAAGCAGAGAGCTTACAGGAGTAGGGAGCAAGGGAAAGAGAGACATGTAAGTCAAAGGGTACCAACTTTCAGTCATCAGATGAAGAAGTTATGTTATCTAATGTATAGAATGCTGATTGTAATTAACAATACAGTATTGTTTACTTGAAACTTGTAAAGAGAATAGATCCTAAGTGTCCATTTCTCTCTCTCACACACACACACACACACGCACACACACACAAAATGATAAAGTGTGGTGACAGGTGTATTAATTAATTTGTGGAAATCTTTTCACATTGTATATGTATATCAAATCATTGTGTTATACATCTTAAGTATATACAATGTTTTGTCAATTAAATCTCAATAAATCTGCAGAAAATAATAAAAGATGTTTTAAGAAAAGTTTTAAAATGTTTCCACAACACACACAAAAATGAAAGAAATTAGAGATTTACACATTCACCCATGCATTCATCCATATTTTGACTCAATCAACAAAGATTAATAAAGCACCTACCACATCAAGCCTCAAAGAACTGGATGAAGGATTGTTTCCTCCTCTCCATAAGACCACTGGAGTACTCCTTTCACTACTCTACCAGCCTGAGTGAAGAAGGTTCAAAGGAAGTAGAGTTTTAAAAGCCGTAATTAAAAGAACATAATTTTATAGAAAACCTTATCAAATACTTCATTTTAGCAAGCAAAAATATTTGTATGAATAGCATTCTAAAATTAATATTCAAATTTAGCATTATTTTAATACAAATCTCCTGAATTTACAGTAATATTTTTAAAAGGAACTAATCACCTGAAGCTCAGTTTCCTGTCATAGATCATGAGAACTGCCATATAGTTCTGAACTTGTTTACTTTGATTACTCCAACAGACCAACAGAACCTGAGAATCCATCAAGGTGAACCACAGAACCTTCTCATTTTGTACTTAGAGGTTTTGTCCAAGGTATTTCCACTAAGAACAAGGACCTGAAGTCATCTAAAGCTAAAAGAAGAAATGGAGCCTTAAAACCTCAAAGGTGCTCTTTCCAGCTTCATCATCTGTTGTATTGTCTTAGGCAAGCCATTCAACTTATTAGAACTTTGTATGAGTCCATTCACATACTTCTAGGAAGAAATCCCTGAGACCAGGTAATTATAAAGAAAAGAGGTTTAATTGGCTGATGGTTCTGCAGGCTGTATAGGAAGCATCACTTGAAAAGCCTCAGGAAACTTACAATCATGGCAGAAGGCAATAGGGAAGCAGGGACATCTTCACATGGCCAGAGTAGGAGAAAGAGGAGGGGAGGTATTACACTCTTTTAAGCAACCAAATCTCATGGTAACTCACAATCAGGAGAACAGCACCAAACGAGAAATTTACCCTCATGATCCAATTTACCTTCCACCAAGCCCTACCCTCCAACATTGGGGATTTCAATTTGACATGTGATTTGGGTAGGGACACAGACCCACATCACATGAACCTTCTATTCACTTAAAAAAAAAAAAAGAAGATAATAACTACATTGTTGGTTTAGAGGTAATTAATTGACAAATGTATGGAAAAGGATTTGGTCAATATTCACTGTCAGTTATTATTACACAGACCATCACTGTCAGTGTCCTAAGAAAAATAGTTTTCATCTTCTTTTCCATTTCTTTCACAACATGTTTCCCTCTCTATTATAAAAAAAAATCACACAAGTACATCTTGTTACTTAAGACAAAATTTCAAGTCACTGAGTTGTCACCAAAACAAATGTGAAGAAGACATGATTTTAACAATTGTTTCTTTATCTTAAGTAATATGTGATTGATCTTTCTGGACATAAAAGGCCACAATAACAACAGGAGCCATTTCTCAAAGTCCCTTAAGAGCAGAAGGAGCCCATTCAGTGGCTGCCCCAGAGGAGTTGTCATTTGTGGGTCCATGTCACAGCTGAGATGGCATTAGATGATCTCCAGAGACTGACAGGTGGGGAAAGCAAATTATCCCCATCGTGAAAGTGGGTAGAAACGTCTATACCCTTTGACACTAGCTGTAGGAGGAGCTCCAGCCTGTCAGATCCCAAGGCTATGGAGAGCTTATAACACTAGGATCCAATTGTGAGGGGGCTTTCTGGCAGCACAGGACAATCAGGAGGAAGAGAAGTCTCATCTGACTTTGCCACAGTTTGAGCCAGATCAGATGTCTGGGAGCACTGATTGGCAGGGAGGAATACAGGACATCATGACACATATGAAAGCATGAAGGCCAAACAATGTATCCTTAAGACTTGAGACCAGGCAATGCCTGATCTTTCCCAGGCTTACTGGGGATGGTGTTCTGATGACTGGCATACATGATCAGTCTTGACATATGTAAGAGAAATGGTGATGCTCCAATGTTCCAATCATGTGTCACAACTTGCTTTTTTGTTGTTTTGAATAGGAAGACAAGAGTGAAGGATGCTTCAGGAGGGGTGATGGAAAGTTTAGGAAGAAAACCAGTCATTCTTCCCTGGATATTTCACTGGGTAGAGCTCTTGAACTTCTGTTTATCACATACATAATCTTGAATTACTAGAGTTAGTTTATAACCTCTGCAAAGGCAGGGGTTGTGAATTCTTCATCTTGACCACCTACCTTTCTGACATTCAGTTCTTCACTCAAAACCCATCACCTTGAGTAGGGGCTCAGCATGTATAGTGACTGATATTCAATTTAAATTAAGTCACAATAGTTCTTGTTTTGCTGGGTTACATGAGAGCATAATCCTAGTCATAATAATAGGCTCCCAAAGGATCTGCTGCTCCTGTCATGATGGGGAAGCTGCCAGAAACCTGATGGATACAGAAGGTGCATTAACCCTGCCAGCAGAAGATTGAGAACCGAGGACCAATGACTATGCTGGTCTGCTGTGATTTGTACTAGCAACATGGATGCTCCACACCCTTTCTTCCACTTACTCCATTCTGATTTCACTTCTTATAAACTTACAATACACTAGCAACATTACTCAAAGTGAGTCCAGGAAAAATTTTTTTTATCTTTTCAGCTTTTGCAGTATAAGAAGCCACACTGAAAAGTCATTGGAACACATACAGAACAAGCCAGTCCACATAATCTGACTCTGCTGTCATCAATATCTGGCATTGTGTTAATTTCTGACTTATTATTGTCTGTCTTCCACTAATGGGACATAAGCTCCAAGAAGACAAAGATGGTTTTAGTTTGGTTCGCTTTTGTGTCCATATACCCAGAACAGTGTCTAACACTCGTTAGCCACTCATTACATACTTATGAATGAAGAATGAACGGAGCACCACATTAATGAACATGCAGCCACACTCCAGGAGAATGAAGGGAAATGTGTTGTCTTTGGAACAAAGCTTTGCTCCAGTTAAGGCAGTAATTTTGAGACACATACTAAGCTTCAGTTCCTCATCTATAAATACATTGTATCTAACTCATAGTGTATTATGGGGAAATGAATGAAATAATGTTTATGAGCCACTGACATGGTCTCTGTTCTATATCCATCCCATCCCACTTCTGTTCCTGAGCCTTCACCCTGGAAAAAAATAAAAGAAGAAATGCAGCCTGAGATCAATGCATGTGTGCAGGATCCTTATTGAGAAGTGAATTCCAAGAGCAGGAGAGAAGGATGGAGAGTGACACACAAGAAGGGTTCAGTATAGTTTCCAGGATGAACTGCTCATGTCTTTCTGGTCCTCCATGCTATCTAATCCATTTACTACCAAATGCCATTCACAGTGGTGGCCAACTGCAGCCTCTGCAAGAAAAAATTTTTTAATGAGTTAATAGAATAAGTTGTAGTCCTTATTGAGTTGGTCTTGTGGACATAATTAATGTTCATCATTTCCCTCTTTTATTACACATTCTAGATTTTATTCACCTTCCATAAGCATTAGGTTGGTCTCAGTAGCTTGATTGATATGGAAATACAGACCTGTACGTAAACTGATGCTTACATAACACTTCAAACAGCAAGCACAGAAAATATATTGTTTTCAAATGTGCATAATATACTCACCAAGGTTGACTATGTACTGGGCCATAAAGTAAGTTTCAATACTCTTAAAATGATTGAGGTCACACAGAGTAGGCCCTTTGACCACTGGAATTGAATTAGAAGTGTATAACACTACAATATCTAAAAAGACCACAAATACCAGAAATTAAATAAATATTGCATATCTGCATAATCCATGGGTCCAAGAAGAAATCAAAAGGAAAATTGAAAAAAAAAATGATTTCAAATGGAATAAAAATGAAAATATCTATTAAAATTTTGGAAATGTAACTAAAACAGTGCCTAGGAGAAAATTTATAACTTTAGGAATTTATTAGCAAGGAAGAAAGGTCTAAAATACTGTTCCATTTTGAAAAAGCTAGAAAAATAACAAGCTAAACACAAATCAAAACAAGGATAAACACAACATATGAAAGGAAAAAAGTAAAGTAGAAAACAAGCAAACAATAGAAGAAGCAAAGGCAAAATTACTGTTGCTTGCCAAAGCTGTGGCCTGGCTCAAAGCTTCACCTTCCCAGTGTACCTCCTCCCAATCCACCTCAGATGTGAGTCTTAGTGAGTTTTCTGGTACTGCCTGTCACAGGGGATCACCTCCCACCACCCATCTGCGTTGGGGCCCCTATTGCATATAAATTCAGCACCAGCATTTCATCATGAGGGTCTATTTTTTAAGGACATGTCCAGTACAATTGTCTTAACCTGTTTCCTCCAAAAGCAGAGCCTAAGACAAAGGCTTGGTTTCAGATGTTTTTTTGAGAAGAGACTCCAAGGAGGAAAAAAAAAAAAAACAGGGATGTGATGCAGGGAAGAAAGGGCAAGTAATACAAGGGTAAGTTCTTGAATTTCCCAGGCAAGTACTAAGCATGAGTTCTCCTAAGGATCATCAGTTCTCCTTTCTGTCACTCTGAGATACCCTCTGGAATGGGTCTCAGAACTGTCCACTCCGAGCTGAGCATTTGTGCATCAGTTCTCAAGACCCCCTGGTCAATTTGGTGGTGCAGGTGTCACTCGTTAACACTGTGCATGTGTGAGTGCAGAGTGAGGTAACAGGGCTGTGTCATGCTGCAAGGTTAGAGAGGGTTAGAGAAGCCCCTGGGCAGGATGCGTTCCTGTAGAACTGGTTGTAATAAGAGATGGGCTGAGAAGATTTGAAGGCATGTGCAAATGTATCCTAACATAGACACTTATCACTCTGCCTAAGACTTAATACTTATTAGAAATTTGTATGGAAATTTAGGCAGCACTGTTAAAGTATGGACCTGTACATATTCTTGGGTGTAGACTGATGAGGGTAGATGAGAAGACACACTTGTAACCAATTTTATTTGTTACAGCAACAGCTCATTAGAACCCTCAGCGGGGTTTCACTCCCATTGCCCAGGTTGGAATGAAGTGGAGCCATCATAGTTCACTTCAGCATTGACTTCCCAGGCTCAAAAGATGCACTCCAATCTCCTAAGTAGCTGGGGCTACAGCCACACACCACCACAACTGGTGAAATTTTTGTATTTTTAGTAGAGATGGGGTTTCATCATGTTGCCAGGCTAGTGGCCTCAAGCAATCAGCCCACTTCAGCCTCCCAAAATGCTGGGGTAACAAGTGTGAACCACTGCATGCGGCCAGCTCGTGTATTTTTTTAAACTCCCCATCATAATGGAAATTTTATAATTTTAAAATGCTTGCAGAACATATGAAATTGCAACTTATTTTTAATAATGAATTTAGCTGATTATACAAACTTTCAATGACTCCATAATGTTTCCAAGGGACAAAGTATTTTGTCATTCTCCTTTTCTCACTCATGATGAGACCAATATGCCTGGTGGATCAACCCCTTGCTTGTTTGTGGTCTCTAGCACAGGAAACACATCATCGCTGTCACCCGTCACTATCCATTTAGCTCCCCATTATGTTGAATCTCTGGATTTCCAAGCCTTCAAAGAAAGAAAATGTACATCTATTAAACATCTACTATCTGTGAAGCACTGTGCTAAGCATTCTTACATACCTAAAATATATGTCTACAGATAAGTTTGTTTAATCTCTGCAACAACCCTGGAAGTAGATACATTCCTCATTTTACAAATGAGAAAAAAATAGGTTCAAAGAGATTAAAAGTTGTATAAATTCACACGTTAAATTTAGACTGAGATTTAGACTCCCTGGATGCTGCTCTTTCCTCTATATCCTTATGAACTCTTATAGCTTGAGTGCCTAAAATGGTGCTATATTAATCATGCCTCTTTATCCTGTTTTTTGGTGATGCTTTGACATCTTGGGACCTTGATGACCCTAAAGGGAGTGCCCTTCCCAGGGCTACCTAACTCTTAAAGATAACAAAGAGACTGGCCTGTGAGCATGCCTTTCAAATGCAAACCAACCATTCTAGAACCCGTAACCCCAGCCACATCCTTTGTCAGACTCATACTCTTGGCCACTGTTTCCTAGGGACAGTTCCTACACCCCAGAGCCCATTGAAATTATTCCAACTAGCCAATACTAAACCTGTTTACTCTGCCCTGCTGTTTTCTTCCTGCAGGAACCACAACAGAGACTCTTGACCACATTCCCTTCCACCCTGCTTCCTGACCAATCCTGCTGCTTCTCTGTGTGCCACCCCAAGCCCCCCTCCCATGGTGTGGTGTGTCCCCTGCTCTCCAGATCTTTGTGAATAACAAACTATTTTTTCAAGGATGTCATCTGTTGACTTTATCATACCTGATTAGTAATAGAGCCCTTCTTTTAAAATAGGTGCTGATACGTGGAAGGCAGGTAATCAAGGTCATTGAGATGAAATAATAGTGAACAATTGATAAGAAACAATGAAAAAGCAGAACATTATCTACTATTAGTTTATTGTATACATAGATGCACATAGAGCTGGGCGTGGTGACTTATGCCTGCAATCCCAGCACTTTGGGAGACCGAGGCAGGTTGATCACCTGAGGTCAGGAGTTCGAGACCAGCCTGGACAACATGGAGAAACCCCATCTCTACTAAAAATACAAAAGTTAGCCAGCTGTGATGAAAGGCGCCTATAATCCCAGCTACTCCAGAGGCTGAGGCAGGAGAATCACTTGAACCCGGGTGGCGGAGGTTACAGTGAGCCGAGATCACGCCACTTCACTCCAGCCTGGACAAAAGAGAGAAACTCCATAAAAAAAAAAAAAAAAAAAAAAAAAAAAAAAAATGATGCACATAGTATAGATAAATAAGTATGTATGATCAAATAGACCACCATAATCAAATCCATCAATTTTACAGTCCAGCAAATCCATGTCTGACTGCAGAAATTTCACATTCAATACTACAGCTGCTAACATTTCGTCATTTACAGTGTGATACAGAGTGTAGGATTATCCACATTCTCTCCGCTGCACCATGTTTGGGCTGTGGGTGTATTCTCTTCTAGAAGTCTGCTGCTGCGCTGCTCGACACTTGCTGTAACGGATGGCTAGGACACTGACAATTCTGCTACCAATTCTGGAATCTACTTTAGGGGCTTTAGAAACAATGAAAAAAGTTGATATTATATTCAGTGCTGAAAATGCAGATTTTCAATTTCTTCTTTTCCTCTTAAAAACCATAGGCAACTTGAACACATCAGTTGCTCAGGATATTATTTTTGTGTAATCTGAAGCTATTTAGAGGCAGCTTCTACATAAGATGTTAGCCAATCCACACGCAAGAGTGGAATTCTTTCTTTTCAGTTAAAATAAAGAGGCTATTTTATAGATTATTCTTTGGCCTCATTGATTGGGTTAAACCATTTAGAATGAAAAATTTGTGAAGTTGAATAGAAAAATAACATTTGTCTAACGGATATAATTTCCTATTTCAATCAACCATTTTTCAAACTCCTACTATGTGGAGATAATTGTTATATGCTCTACACAGTTTTACGGAGCTCAACCAAATTTGGTGCAATGTCTCTGAGGAAAAAAAGTCTTCCGCTGAAAAAAAAAAAATCTGCGTTTCATTCAGAGACTTGACAAGAACGCTGCAGACAGAATTTCACCCTGTTTTAACCTGCAATATAAAATAGTGGTTTCTTCCTTCTTATCTGCTTATGGCTTGTTTGACTTGTATTGAAAGATTAACCGTAGTCTGCATTTAGAAATTTTCTTAGATAAAAGAAGTTTCCAATATAGCAACTAATGAAATGCTCAGTGGAATCAGGGCTGCATTCTGGCTCCATAATTGTGGGGATAATGTGTGCCACTCGCCTAAGTATTGTATTAGTCAAATGCCTAGAAACCTGTTCACCTCCATTCCTGACTTGAAAATTACAGAATTATGCTCCCTCCAGGTTCATTTATACACAATTAAACACAATGCGTGTAATTTTCTAAGTGCAATAATTGGCGTTTCACCATCTTTTCAGTAGCGAAGTTGACTTGAATAAAACGCTACTGAAATGTTTCAGGTTTCCACTGAGCTGAGCTTGGCTTGTATACATTTTAGAGACAGATGTGTTTAAATTCAGCTAAAATAGGCAGGAAAAGGGGGTATAGTACTAAATACCCTACTTTAAACCTAAAACAAAATATGCATGAGTGTAGGGTCTGAAGTGAGGGAGAAGGCTGGAAACATTTGGTTTCACACTTTTGACCGTTACATTCTGAATAAAGAATTCTTTTTCAAAGATGAGGAAAATTCCCCTCACATTAAAAGAAAAAACTGCAATGTTTCCCGAGCAAATAGAAATCCTCATTTTATGTTGCTATCCTACGGTAAATTAACAACCGTAGTATCATTCATGTGCACAATCCATTTACCTTTTCAGCATATGGATCATTTGTTCATCTCAAAGGAATTTCTGAGAGTGGAAAAAGCAGAATGTGTATGTAGAAGAAAATAACAATTTGTACCAAAGAGAGTATCAAGAGTTCAGCTTCTAACTTCACAAAAGCTTGTAGATAAATATGACTTCAACTGACTTGTCACGCTTGCTATTCAAATAACTGGATAGCCCTCATTTGAATGAGATCGCGTTTCGCAGACCATCTGGTCCACTGTGAATGGTGCTGCATAGAGTCTCACTTCCTATAAGCAACAAAGACAATGATCAGAGACAAGTTATTTCTATTTGTTTAAATGCATTCTGTAAGCTATATTCTTTCTGGTCTGACTTTCTTTTTCTGCAGATGAAACAGTAACACCAGTAAAACATTGTCCTTTTAGGAGATGGATGTTTAAATAGATGTAATAAAAGCCAGTTAAGATGGTATTGTGTATCCCTTAAGTGGTGTTGCATCTCTCTTAATTCTTTTGTAGATAGAGAGTGAATTAAAAACAAAGAATAAGGTAAACATTCTTATATCTTCTCTTTGGTTCAAGAGGAGGACTGCAAGGAAAAGGGTATGTGTGTATATACACACATGCACACATGTGCACACATATGCACAACATGATACAGATTCAGAATGTTTCATTGTGGTTCCTCTTCACTGAGAGACAGTGTCCTTTAAATTGCATTCTGGGAAATAGTTTTCTGTATCAATCCAGAATATCTTAGTGCAGAAATTGACGAGGCTAAGGGATGGGCAGAGAAAATAGTCACAAGAGGAGTAGTCTTGGTTCCAGAAACCTAGAAACACATTAACAGTCATAGGTCACACAAAAATTTCTGAAACACCAACCTCAGGAATTTTAGAGAAAACCAGCTTCTAGCCCAAGACAAGGTAAAGCTGGGTGCTGTCTTCGTGCTCTCTCAGTAAGCATCGCACCATGGATGTTCCTGTTCTCATTCTGAGGACTGTTTGTCACCTACAGTCTGTGGCACATTCAGCACAGATTGAAGTGAGATCCCCTTGGGTTCAATGTGCCTAGAGACTGAAAAAAAAAGCCTTTCTATTTTTCAGTGCCCTTTGTAGTCCAAAGGCTTAGCTATAAACCAGCCAATGAAACCTAATTATATAACAGAGATTTACATAGATGTGGCAGTGCTGCTTTTGAACAAGAGTGGGTTTGACTTTTAGCTGTATATATATATAATTAGTGGCAGATTAATTGTGACTAAGCAGCCCCATCCCTAAATTCCTGGCCACCATATTGCAAGAGACAGGACTACACTCAGCTGTCCACGAAGAGTAAGCACTGCTGATGGTCTCCAGGATATAGAACATGCGCCCTCTGGGACCTGCTGGCAGAAATCCTTTCATCCCAGTGTGTACCCAGTAACTCTCAACACCTCACTACCCTTTTCTGCAAGAATAGAAGCCACATGGAGGAAGTAGGATCTGTAACCCTTTTTTTCTGTCTTTGTCTAGAACCCTCCTCTTACATGGCCACTGGACTCTGGGGGAAGGACAGCTAACATCAAAGCTGCTTTGCATCTTGTCTATATCTGCTAAGATTATGTCTCTAGGTGAAGACCATCCATTTATGAGGAAGCAAACTATCCACCAAACATCTTTCCATTCTTGAAACTTTATTATAATTCCTAAATCAGATTATTAAAATGGGATGGTGGCAGCCGCTCTTACACACGTCAATTATTTGTTCAGTCAGAGGTGTCAAAGTTATTGAATCACATCCCTACACGTCATCTGAATAGGCAGGACCAGGAGCAGCCTGCCTCACCACACCTTGCCCCTCTGTCTTCTAATCTCACTCAAGTTTGTGCTGTCAGAAAGGGACATCTCCTTGTTGGCCCCAGGTTCACTCTCTCATTTGCTCATGTTTTTCAGAATTGTTATACAAAAACGGGAGTTTATTTTCACTGTGCTATTTATTCCTAAGCATATTTAAACATTTTTTTGCTTAGTAAGAAGTTGAATGCTAGAAGTTAAGAAGGCAATGACGATCAAAGACAAGTTATTTCTACTTTATTTTCTTAAAAGGTATTCTATAAGGTATATTCTTTCTGGCCTTACTGTTTCTTTTTTCTGTGAGACATTCACATCAATATGACATTCTCCTTTGAGGAGTTGGATGTCTAAATAAGTGTGATAAAAGCCAGCTAAGAGAGTCTATCCATTAATCTCTAAATGATTGCATGCAGGAATTCTTACTCTTGTTTCCATTCCCTGCAGAATCTATTGCAAGTTTGGTACAGAACTATTCCTAAATAGCAGTTTTAGTTCTATTTCTATTTTAAAACTTATGTCAAAGTATTATGCTAGTGCAGTGTTTCCAAACTGTGTTTTATAAACATCAGGAGCTTTCCAGTTACCTCAAGGGATACCATAATCTCAAAATTTTCTCATAAAATATTATTTTAATTCACTTGTAAAGTTAAAACTGATTTTACATGATCCCTTTAGATTGGAAAATACTGCTGAAATTTTCTAAATGCTCTGAGATTTTGTTTGACTATTCTGAGAGAGTCATACAAAATTTAAAACAATAAAAATTTTCATAGGCCATATATTCTAGCAGATTATGATATGTGAAAGAAGAATTCTTATAAATGGTTCCTGATAGTAATCCTGCCACATGTATACATGATCTTCCATTGTCACCAATTGTTAATCAACTCACTGACACATTATTATCATTCTTAAATCAGATTAATTAAAATTTCTGCCATTTTAACTCGTTGACAACATGGATGTTTCTCTCGCAGTTAACCCTGTTGATGCCGGACTGGAAGTTGTCTAAACGTCTAATCTCTCGTTGAATCAGTAGCAACATATTTTAGGCAGAAGAAAGGGTAAGAGAGTGCAGGGAAAGAGTTATGGGAGAATGCCATTTCCAGATTCCTATGACTTCCTATTGTCATTGATTCATTGGCACTGGCTTCTAATATGCTACTTTAAAAGTCGCTGTCATTGTTTTGTAATATCTTGTGTTATTTCGCACACCTCTTATAAAAAGTTGTTGTTTGAAATACTGAATTCCAGTTGATATGTTACTGTTTCAGGACAAATTTGCTAGTAAGAATCTGTAGTCACAACTGAAACATAATATTAAAAAAAAAAAGCTGGCATCTGTCATATGTCATTCAATTGTATGCTGCACCAGTAAAAAGGAAATGAATACATGGGTGCATGAATGAATGAATCCAACAAATGCCCCAGATTACAACTTTACTAAAACTGAATTAACAACTTCAGAATAAAGTGTTCGAAATAAGTGACTGTTTATATTCCTGGTTATATAGTCTTTCAGATAATGGTGTGTGTGTGTGTGTGTGTGTGTGTGTGTGTGTGTGTAGTGGCTTAATACCAATGAATGTTCTCTGTCTTCTTAAGCAGCTACTATGTGATTTCTCCAGGGCATAGCAATTAGGAATCCTGCTAATATAAATCTGAAAATGTTTACTACAAAACAACTATTTTTCTGGCCCCAAAAGTAACAGCGAAGTGATGAACTCTATGACCTTTTTTCTCACAGACTACAATATCTCTGCATCATAGGGATATACGTGTACCTAAAAAGGTATAAACTGAGCAAAGTCCAAGGACATTTAACTTACTTTCTGTTGAAATGCAAGGTTAATTGCTACCAGACTTTTTAAGTGGATATATAACAAAACTCTTCTGGGACCTAGCTCAATTCAGCAGCATTACAATGTTGTCTTTTGTTTTTTGTTTTGTTTTGTTTTGTTTTGTGACAGAGTCTCACTCTATCACCCAGGCTGGAGGGCAGTGGCGTGTTTTTGGCTCACTGCAACCTGTGCCTCCCAGGTTCAAGCAATTCTCCTGCCTCAGCCTCCCGACTTTTGTTTTTTAATACTCCCCCACTATGTCTAGAAACTGAATACCACCCAATGATTAACCAACTACCCAATTATCCTGAGGAATCTTCCCCATCTCAGAAACAGTAATGTAATATTGAAAAGAAAAAGTGATGAACTGTGACTTCTTGTTCAACTCAATGGATCGTACAATCTTTAAAATCCAGCTTTCCAATGTGCAGATTAACTTTGCCTGAGACATTAAGTCAAGTTATACTGTACACAGCTTGATTACTAGATGTAATCAAAACCAGGCCTGCTGTTTTGGACTAGAATTTTCCAACCAGAATAAGCTCCATTGCTGCCTACTCTTGTTTTCCCTGGTTTTCATCTGATTTACAGGGTAGGAAAACAAATGTTGTAAGCAAGAGAGGGCAAAGTAGGCTAAATAGGAACTTGCCAGAGATCTGGCCTCCTTTTTGTCTCACCTTCTCTATATCACAAATCTACCCCTGGGAGCAGGCGTCAATGATATGCAAATCTAATTGCAAAAGTAATAAACAGAAACAACATGGATGTTTCTCTCGCAGTTAACCCTGTTAATGTTGGACTGGAAGTTGTCTAAATGTCTAATCTCTCGCTGAATCAATAGTAACATATTTTAGGCAGAAGAAAGGGTAAGAGAGTGCATGGAAAGAGTTATGGGAGGATGCCATTTCCAGCTTCCTATGGCGTGCTCAGAAGACTTTATTAATATATGCTGCATTGAAAAGTGGCACCCTAAACAATACAGGCTAAAGAATAAGGTATTTCTTGGACCAGTGTAGACTCCAATTTCATCCATTTAACATTTCCATCAAAATTAAGTGGCTATTGGCTTGCTAATTTGAAAAAAAAAAAAAAAAAAAAAAAGCAGGGTGAGGCCTGGTGTGGAGGCTCATGCCTGTAATCCCAACACTTTGGGATTGGGAGGCCAAGGTGGGCGGGTCACCTGAGGTCAGGAGTTTGAGACCAGCCTGACCAATATGGAGAAACCCCGTCTCTACTAAAAATACAAAAATTAGCTGGGCATGGTGGCGGGCACCTGTAATCCTAGCTACCTGGGAGGCTGAGGCAGGAGAATAGCTTGAAACCGGGAGGCGGAGGTTGCAGTGAACCAAATTCCGCCACTGCACTCCAACCTGTGCGGCAAGAGCGAAACTCTGTCTCAAAAAACAAAAACAGGAAAAACAGCAGGTTGAATTTTAAAAAAACCACACCCTATCTAGTGGTAAAGTTATGATGTTAACAGGTGATTCTCATACTGTGGTCCCAGACCAGCAGCATCATCTGGGAATTTGCTAGAAATGCAAATTCTCAAACCCTATACTAGACCTCCAAATCAGAAATTCTGATAACAAGCTTTCTAGGTATTTCTGATGCACACAGAAGTTAGAGAATTGGCCAGGCATGGTGGCTCATTTTGTAATCCCAGCACTTTGGGAGTCTGAAGCAGGTGGATCATGAGGTCAGGAGCTCGAGACCATCCTGGCTAACATGGTAAAATCCTGTCTCTACTAAAAAATACCAAAAAAAAAAAAAAAAAAAAAAAATTAGCCGGCGTGGTGGCGGGTGCCTGTGGTACCAGCTACTCCGGAGGCTGTGGCAGGAGAATGGCTTGAACCCGGGGGGTGGAGCTTGCAGTGACGCGAGGATGGGCGCACGGACTCGCAGCGCTGGGCGACAGAGCAAGACTCTGTCAAAAAAAAAAAAAAAAAAGAAGAAGAAGTTAGAGAACTGCACTGGATTTAAAAGTATCTCACACATACCAGGTGAACAGGTTCTTGTTAGGGGCTAATTTTCCTGAATTTGAACCAAGTAATTTCAAGTAGTCAAGAAGTAAATCCATCAAACTATTGTTACTATTTTTTTTATTACTTAAAATAGTTAACTGGTTTCATTATATCAAATGATTTCAAAATAATGAAGATAACATTTTTAAGAAAATATTATTTTTGTAATCAAAAGATGAATACCTTGGGAATCCTGAAGGTGGATCTATTTTAGAACTTCTCTACATTGACAGTACTGGTTATATGGACAGGAACATTCTTTGTTATGGAGGCTGGTCCTGAGCATTACAGGATGTTAACACCATCCCTGGTGTTTACCCACTAGATGCCAGAAGTATCCTCTTCCTACTGTTGTAAAAACTTGAATTTTTCTGTCTCCTAGAAGTCAAATTGCCCTAATGTTGAGAACCGCTTATCTAGTTGATTATTTAGATAGACATTTTTTGTTAGTCAACTTTAAAAGAAACAACATCTATTAAAAGAAACAACATGCAACTACTGTTAGCAAAGCACTGTGTATTGTATTAAAGATACATATTCCATATTGGCATAGAAATTTTAGCACATCAGATCCCGGCGTGGTGGCTCACTCCTGTAATCCCAGCACTTTGGGAGGTCGAGGCAGGTGGATCATGAGGTCAGCAGTTTGAGACCAGCCTGGCCAGCATGGTGAAACCCCATCTCTACTAAAAATACAAAAAAAAGAAAAAAAAAAAATTAGCCAGGCGTGGTGGCGAGTGCCTGTATTCCCAGCTACTCGGGAGGCTGAGGCAGGAGAATCCCTTGAACCTGGGAGGTGGAGGTTGCAGTGAGCCAAGATCGCACCACTGCACTCCAGCCTGGGCAACAGAGTGAGACTCCGTCTCAAAAAAAAAAAAAAAAATTTGCTACATCAGAATTAGTTCTAAACTTGAGAGCAAGTTGTATTGTGGCCTTACTCAGCTATATTCCTCAAATGTTCCTGAGGGAATCAGTGTTTGCTTTAGTCCATGAAATTACAGCTAATAATTTTATTTGAGTTGATTTGTGTCAAATTTGACCCTAAGAAAGAGAGATAATGAGGCACTGGGGTGTCTTGGATAAAGCAGTGATTAGCACTTACGTGGCATGGCTTATTGTTTTCTCTCTATTACTAATTTGTTGCACAGTCTTAGGAAATTCACAAAATCTTTTGGAACTATTTTTTTTTTTCTTTGAGACAGAGGCTTGCCCTGTTGGCCAAGCTGGAGTACAATGGCACTATCTTGGCTCACTGCAACCTCTGCCTCCCGGGTTCAAGTGATTCTCCTGCCTCAGCCTCCCCAGTAGCTGGGATTATAGGCACCTGCCATCACACTCAGCTAATTTTTTGTATCTTTAGTAGAGACGGAGTTTCACCATGTTGGCCAGGCTGGTCTCGAACTCCTGAACTCGTGATCCGCCCACCTACGCCTCCCAAAGTGCTGGCATTTACAGGTGTGAGCTACTGCGCCCGGCCTGGATCTAATTTTTGAATATGTAAACTGCCCCAATGGGCTGTTATGATTTCTATGATGACCTCAGCTTTTTATATTTTACCAGTAATAAATCTCAGTCATACTCAAGTATAACTGATATTTAGCTAATAGTTGTTAAGAACCACACTAAACACATATATTATGTCTTTAATCTTCCTTTCAATTCCAAGTGGAGCTATCATTGTCATTTTCAAAAATTTCAAGGTAAAGATACTGAGACCCATCATGTTGCGTCTATAACTTCCCAAATCCATACAGCAGTGTTTAGGCATCCTGGGAAGGGCCAGGGCTCTTCCCACTACTCATGTCAGTCTTTTTGTATCAAAGCTGATCTCTGGGAGGCTGCAAAATGATTATCCTAAAATGATATGGGAGGAGAAAAAACATCAGCACAAGCTACCGCAAAATAACACGAGATTTTATTGTTAGTAGAATTAATCCGAACAAAGACAACAGAACACAGGTGTGGTATGGAGCAATTGCTAGTTTTCACTCCACAAAGTGTTTATGGAGCACTTTTAATTTGTCAAGCATTATTCTAGTGCTCCAGGATATGGAAGTTTCTAGATCTTGACTGCCCTCAAGGAGTTCAGGAGTCTGCACAGTGCACGCTTCCTGGAAGAGCACTCTGGCTGGTTTTCCATTAAGCACCAGTGAGAACACAGTCAGTGGCCTGCTGACAAGCCCTGTTTTGTTTTTTTTTTTCATTTTTTTTTTGCACTCCATAGGAACCTGATGGAAAATGAAATTGCAGAAAGTGAAGACCATCAGGAAGACTTCTGTATTAGGCTCACTTGCATTCCCTAACCCCTTTCAAATGAAAATAAAGAATAAAAATTCTTAAGTTTTCTAATAAACTTTTACTCACACCCTATCATCTTTGCTTCCAGAGGTAGAACTTAACCATATAGCCCCGTAACACTCAAATAGTGGCCCAGCGATCCTTGCTGGGTTTGATTAGGAGGCTGAGCTTCCGACTTTCAACTCCCTGAGGTATAGCTTATGAGAGCTTGAGAAGAGGTTGCCTAGCGGGTTCTAACTCAGCTACTTTTCTCAAATGTTGCTGAGAGAACAAGTTTATCCCAATCCATGTCATCATAGCTAATTATTTTATTCATGTTTATTCATGTAAAACTTGACCCTAGGAAGGATAGAAGGGAAGAAAAGTAGAATCCTTGGTTGAGTTCTTTAATTATTTTTTTTTTTGAGATGGAGTCTTGCTCTGTCGCCCAGACTGGAGTGCAATGACCCCATCTCGGCTCACTGCAAGCTCCACCTCCCGGGTTCTCCCCGGGTTCACGCCATTATCCTGCCTCTGCCTCCCAAGTAGCTGGAACTACAGGCGCCCACCACCACGCCTGGCTAATTTTTGTATTTTTAGTAGAGACAGGGTTTCACCGTGTTAGCCAGGATGGTCTCCATCTCCTGACCTCGTGATCCACCCGCCTCAGCCTCCCAAAGTGCTGGGATTACACACGTGAGACACTGTGCCCGGCCTAGAGTTCCTTTACTTTTAACGTCACTCACATGTTGATGTGAGACATAATTGTTAGAATTGTTATTTTATGAAAATGTTTTTTAAAATGGAGGTGAAATGACTTTTTTGGGTCCAATTTATTACAGTAAATTAAGCGAATCAAAGCCAATATGCCATTTACCTGTACAGCATTCTTTCGCTATCACATCATTTTCGTCTTCCACAAAAGCCATGGCTTATTTAACATGCCCCAGATTACGCTTGACAATGACTTAGTCGAAAATCAGCAGGCTGTAAGGGTCCCATTCCTGCTGTTATTACTTTAACAAGAAGGACCCTGAAGGAAGAAAATAACAGATACAGGTGAGTTGCATTGGTTTTGTTTTCTTTTTCTGAACTTGAGAAAAAGCTGATTTGTCAGTGGATGTGTGCAAAAATTGTGTTGCGAAGCCAGGCTCCTGGCAGAGTGCTGGAATGGGCTCTCCGTGTTATCAGTATTCTCCATGACGGTTTGTTGTCTTCTGGGGCAATTATCTTGCTTTAATTTAGGTCACTAATGATATTATGAGATAGTTTAATGATGCTGTAATTTCTTTTGATGTTGTGTTTGTTGCTCTTGCTTATATCAACTCATTGTGATTCCATAAAAGACTGAATTCTATACCCACTGAGGGAGGGTAAGGAGGGAAGCAGGAGGGGTCGAGAGGAGGAGGGACGGAGCTGGGGGTGCAGCGAATGGCAAGGCCGGGTGCTGGGATCTGGCAGCCGTACTTCCACGGTGGAGGGTTTGCCCCTGTCCTATTTTGCTTCTCTCCCACTGTGGGGACTGAAGGTTGGGAGATCACACCATATGGCTCAGTGTCCTGTCAGGTTTGGAATTATTTCCGACAGGCTACCAAAACTATTGGTCCGTCACTCCAGCAGCTTCTACACTAGTTGAAGTCTAATTTATAAGATAGATCATCCGCTTCAGTGATCTCATCTCAACTCTTCCTAAGCTACCTTATGTAGAGACCTCATTTGAGAAATACAAAGCTGGCCCAAAGCCCACCCTTTCAAAGCTCCCCACAAATGACCCCCTTGACAGGACAACTTGGAGGCCTCTATTGATTATTGCTTAATGTAAATACTCTTCTTAGCACTCAGCTTTATTATTTTTTTTATTGCATATGAAACTGTGGTATTTATATGACGTGCATGCTTACTGGTGTTGTTTTAATGGAAACTAGCTCTGGAATGTGTCCATTCAGTCTACTCTCACCCCCGTTAATACTGAAGGAGGGCTGACTTTGTGTCAGAGAGATTGTTCCGGCTGTGGTGCAACCTGGGTCTCCTGCCAGGAGAGCTATTAACAGAATGGTTTTGGAAATGAAGTTCAGAATTCCCTGTGGGTTTTCTGGTTTGAGGGGAACCATATATTTTGAGAATATCTATAAGGTAAATGAAATATTTAAAACTTTTGAAATATTATGATATAGAGAATACAATTTAGATAAAAATAGTATTTAGAAAATTCTTTTGTTAGGAAAGAGATCGTGGCCTTTGCAGAAACATAAATGGAGCTGGAAACCATTATCCTCAGCAAACTAACACAGGACCAGAAAACCAAACACCTCATGTTCTCACTTATAAGTGGGAGCTGAATGATGAGAACACATGGACACATAGTGGGGAACAACACACACTGGGGTCTGGTTGGGGGGTAGGTGAAGGCAGAGCATTAGGAAGAATAGCTGATGGATGCTGGGCTTAATAAGTCGGTGATAGGTTGATCTGCTCAGCAAACGACCATGGTACATGATTGCCTACGTAACAAACCTGCACATCCTGCACATGTACCCTGGAACTTAAAATAAAAGTTGAAGAGAGAAATAAAAAAGAAAATACTTGTATTGTTGAGAGATGCTATTATTCAGAAATGGCACTCTGCAAATATTAGTTAGTCTATCTAACAACATTGAAAAGATAAAAGCTGAGCTGTTTACTTACACAGTCCGTCCAAGGAAACTGTCAATTTCATACCCTACACCCCAACCCAAAACTGCTTAACAGCTGTAAACAGTGCGGTTCGGGGAGGTTTCCAGCTAATGCACATTTTCCAGCTTCTCTCGGATCACAGGGGTATACTACTACTCACAAGTGGTTTAAGCTCCTAGCCTCAAAACTGGCCAAGAAAGCCAGTTTCTCCACAATGATGCAGAAGCCATCAGCCCCAGTGGCGACTGTTCTTGGAACCGTAACAGGCCCTGAGAACTCATGTTTCTACTTCCCAAGATTAATCTGTCCACCTGCTGGGCCAAGTACACATTTAGGTATCTGGAAAAGTGGAGTGTTGTTGTTTCTCTTACTGATCTGTGGCCCATCACTGAGGTTATAAAAAACGACTGTCACTTCTGTGGATTCTGTTAGAGTTCTAGCTTTTTAGTATGTATTTACTCCCTAGCTCTTAAAAGTGATGGAAGTAGAGTTCTCAATGTTCATTATTGGTGAAATAAATATTTTCCAAACTAGAATTGTCAGTTTTTATTTTAAAATTCCTCTCAGCATACACTTTTTTGATAAGGGCTTGGTTTTAGATAGAAAATAAAATTTAAAAAAATTAAAATAAAAAATAAAGGAATTAGGATTATTGCCTAGTATATGAACATATGAACAACATCCATAGTGAATACAATATTTTTAAACCTAGAAAACAAACATGAAAGCTGGAAACCAAGGAAGGGGCAGCAACTTACAAGTGTCAGATATTCTGCTAGGCACTGAGGTTAAGTCTCTAATGAAATTTAATATTCTATAGGTGTGGTCAGGTCAGAGAAATTAGAGCCAGCCAATGAAAATATGAAATCAATTGCAGAAGCACCACACACTTTCGAAAACTGTTACACTTAGCTGAATCACTGAATAGACCAACACGATCTATTGACTATGCAATGAGTTAACAGGCCTGGGTAACCATGTGTTATTTGATGTGGGGAAATAGCACAGCAAGGGTCACTTAAGATGATCTGCCTGTGGTTCAATGGAGAGAGCATTCTAACAATTCCTTTGTTTTCACCTGGAAAAACTTCTCTCATTCAATTGCTTTTTTAAATGACTACACTAATACAAGGATAGAGATATCTAAACATTGCACTTGAACCGCAGGCGAAATTTTATAATTCTTTTATTTAAAAATCTTCTTAGGGCTGCTGGGGTTTTGTTAGTATTTTAGGCACTATCAAAAATATGGATAAAAGAGAATCCTCAAGTTCTCTTTCCCTGGAACTTGTGAAGAAATGGAGGTGATGTAAAAGACTGAAACAAACAAACAAGAAAAAGATGAATACATGTTAATCTCTTGTGATTTGAGAGGGAGGCAAGATAACATGTTGAAAGCCCCACTAATCTGAGTTAAAGAAAGTTTGCTCCTCGTGAGGGCATTTTATGAACATCACTTTGTGGTTTTTCAACAGGCCATTTCACCTCTCTGAACACCAACTGTCTAGCTTTGAAAATGAATGAACTGGACTAATGAATATCTAAAGTCACTTTGAATTCTAAAGTGTTATGGTTCTTTTAAAATCAGTTGCAAAGTGAGATTGCACTGAAAATATGACCTCACCACTCTCATTCATGCTGTCAATTCCCTAAGCCTTCCTATCTTTTGGAAAAGTTTTCTGTTTGCTTAATAATGTATTCCAATACTAATTGTAATACTAACAGCTTTATGTCAACAGGCGAGCCAAGCTAGGAAAAGAAAAAAAAAACCAAACAAACAGGAAGTAGACACAGAAGTACTCTAAACCAGCTTGATTTTATGTAGTCTTGTTTAAAGAAAACTTCCAAATTCCAGCTGTGTACTGTTTAAATGTCTCCTTAAATGAAACTGACAGAGGGAGAATAGGATCCAATTAGCAGGAGTTTCCTTTCCCTGCATCTGATAAGTTAACATCTGTGCCTTCTGATAAAGTCACTCTATTTTTTTTTTAGTGGCATTTGCACTATTCATTAGTTCCCCTTTGGTACAAATAGCTGACTCCAAAAAATGCCCTGGGGCTACAAGGAATTGTTAGACAGGTGGTAGAGAGGCATCACCTGAGAAGAGAACCTCTCCAGCTATACATTTGAGTTTCGACATTAACAATATACATTCAAATGGGAAAGGAAACTTTATTAGTCACACTGAGTTTTTTAATATGTCCAGTGATTCACTTTATAATGTAATAAGGTTATGATGATATCAATAATGATGGCAAGATTAATTGTTAATTTGCAGTTATCTGCTGCTTCCCCTTAAGGTACACAGAGTATTGAAGAAAATGCTGTTGTTGTTGCTGCTGTTCTTGTTTCCTTGTGATTGTGTGTCCCTGTTCAGACAGGAAAGTTTTTTTCTCTTACCATCACTCCCAAATGTCAGGCCCTCAGGTTATATTTTTGTTTGCAGAATTCTCAGCCCTCCTCCAATTTTTCTGCCAATTTCTCCCCTGCTCTACCATGTCAGACAATGTCCTCTGGAGCCTCCATCTGTCAGCAAGCACCTCTATCCTTCTGTTTCTGCACGTAATACTCCCTCCTCTTCTGTCTTAAAGGAATTCAGAAGACACCAACCAGTTCCCTTGTGGTCATACCTTTTACTGAGAGGTTTCTGGTTCTCACAAGCCCAACACCTAGTTACCATATGGACAATATGTCATGTTGGCTAAATCCTTGCGTAACAACCTCTTCTCTTAAAGGCTTCCACACTGCAGTGATTTCCCCAGAATCAGTCTATCTTTTTCCTCTATCTATACACAGCCTCTTTGAGAAACACAAGCCTCTTCTCATTCTGACAAGACTGTTAAGATCTTCGGTCCAGAACTTAGTGTTTGAGGTAGTTTCCTCCTTCATACCTTAAAGGTTCTGAAATAATAGTCTTAATCATCTGCCACTACCTAAGAGGAGATCCACTGCTTTTAATCAGAAGAAAACTTTTTACAGCAGGAACACTACAAGAGTCTGCAAAGACTGGTTCCAATCATGGGAAGGGTCTTTAGCAGTCACCTACCAGTGCACTGTGACATAGTACCCTTTTCTGGTCATTGCTGAACAGATAGTGATGGCCCAATATCTTCCATCCAGAGAGCACAAAATAACAAAAAAAAAAAGAAGCTAAAATTTATTTTAAATTATGATGAGCTGACTTACTTATCTATATGGAGTCCAAAGCACTGTGACACCAACCATTGTGGTAGGTAGGAAATTCATTATATATTATTTGCAGCCCTTCATTTGCAGTGAAAGCTTTCACTTAAATTAGCACTTATTTATTGGTCAGACAAAATACGTGGCATGATTGCTCTACCATTTGGTTGCAAGCAGAGAGACGGTATAGAGTCAGATGTGGGGTGGGCATACTGAATGTTGTATCAAGCAAATATGAGAGGCAATAGAAATTTCCATTCTTAAAACGTGAACAACACTGGGGACATCCAGTGTGAATAAATGTCAGCCGTTCCCCTCCACCCAACAGAAACCCAAAACTGGATAAAATTGTCAAAAATGACCACTTCACAGCTCTGTGAAATGCCATAGGTAAACAGCAAATCCAGAAGCATTGATTCATGAAAAATTCTTGGGCTCCAGGTAAAAACAGTGGAGTCTGTTACATTCTTGCCTGGGGATGTCCTATTCTTCTTCTTCCCCAAGTCAGTTGAGATGGTAGTGCTACTAGGACAGGGCTGGTTGTAAAAATGAGTAACTTTGTTGCTGGAGGGGATTAATTTGATTTGGCAGAGGGCAAAATCTTATACTCGGTGGCATCGTCAATGAAAGTAGCAAATTCAAAAGAAAATAAAAAGGGAAAACATGAAGGTGGGGTCCTGGTTGGGTAAGAAGTTGACTGGTATACTAGCCAGAAATTTAACCAGGAGGTCCTGAAAATGAGAGGGCAATAAAGGGACTAAGTAAGCTTTCGACACATGCCTGGCTGACTCAGGAGTCTGTTGAGACAGTTCCAGGATGTCTCAGCAGAAGTAAACACTTGCACAAATGTGAAATCTGCATGACATTTAAATGCAGGCCCCAAACCATACTCAGACCTGTCAGGAGAGGACAAAGTTTTACAGGCATGAGGTATATGAGCAAAGCCTCTGGTCAAATGATTGGCTAACTATGAAGCCACGCAGGTGCACATGTGATCTTTAGGGCACCAGGATAAGAAATAAAAACAAGATTAAGAATAAAAAGAACTCAAACAGAGACACCATGGGTGCACACCGTGAGGGGAGAGTAAACACATGTCGTCTAGATAAAATACTAAAAAGGAAAACAAAATGGAAAAAATCACAACTCTCAAAATCCTGAGTCGCTACAATAAATTGTCTAAAATTGCTGCGTTTTTAGTCAAAAAAAAAAAAAAATAGGATATACAAACGATAGGGAAGTGCAACATACGTAGGGAAAATGTAGTTAGTAAAAAGGGTGAATGGGCAAAGATGTTGGTTTTAATAAAGTTTTCAAAGCAGCTATTATATATGCATGTTTAAAAAATTAAAGAAAAATATGATGACAAATCAACAAATAGGAATCCCACAGTAGAGACTCTAAAATAAGTTTTAGAAATAGAAACTAAGTAAAAAGTTTTAAGAAGTGAAACTCTAAAACCAAATGGAAATTTTTAAGTTGAAAAGTACAGGAACTAACATGAATAATTTATTACATGGACTCAACAAGCAGACTTAAGATGACAGAAGCAAGACTCTATGAACTTGAAAATAGAACCCTAGAAATTATTCATTAAAGAAAAATGAATAATCAGAGACTTGTAGGACAAGTAAAAGCCTGTCAACATGTAGGTGTAATGGGAGTCCTGGAAAAAAAGGAGAGAGGAAAGAGGCAGAAAAGATGTTTAAAGAATAAATTCTTACAATTTTCCAAATTGGATGATAAATGTCACTACAGGGAAGCTCAATGAATCCAAGTAGGATAAATACAAAGATATCTACACTTACCACATTATGGTTAAACTGTTGAAAGTCAAGGGCAAAGAGATAATCTTAAAAGCAGCAAAAGAAAATGGACTCACTATGTACAGAAGAACAGCAATATAATTAAAAGTTGCCTTTTGTTAAAATGATAGCAATCTGAAGGTAGTGGAGTGGCAAAATTAAACTTCTTTTAAAAAAAGCAAAACAAACTTGTCCACCAAGAATTCAACAAAACTATCTTTCAAAAAAGAAAAATAAAGGCATTATTAGATAAACCTTGCCCAAGAAAATTGATTGCTGGCAGAATTGCTTTGCAAGAGATGTAAAAGAGAGTTCTACAGCCTGAAAAAGAATCACACTAAATGGTAATTCTAATCTAGAGGAAGAAATGAAGAACATTGAAAATGAAAAATATGTGAGAAAGTATAAAAGAATACATAGCTATCTTTTTAAAAAGAAGTTTTAAAATTTCTTTAATAGTCATGGGCAAATATTATTATGACATTATATTTATGGCTTTATAACATATATACATGTAATATACATCACAATTAGAATAAAAAATGGGAGGAAAAGGAGCTACACTGGAACAAAGATGCTCTATTTTTCTGGAACGAAGCCAGTGCTAACCTGAGACAGACTATGAGAAAGTAAGAGGCAGACTGTAATCCCTAGGTCAGCTACTAGATTAGCAGACATACTGCAATGAGACATTTTAAAATTGTGAAAAGTTAAGAGTCATATAATAACCTCTAGAGCAAAAATTTGCATCTTTTACATAAAAGAAGGCAATAAAGGAGGAACAGAAATTAGGCATATAAAAATCAAACGGAAATGAGCAGTCATAATCCAACCATGACAATAATCACATTAAATGTGAATGAACAAATCACTGTAATTTAAAAAACACAGATTGTAAGACTGGATTTAAAAAATCAGGATCCAACTGTCTCCTAGAGAAACACAATAGAATCATGGGCACGAATAGGTAGGACATAAAAGCGTAGACAAATATATACCGAGCAAATAGTAGGTATAAGAAAGCCCAAATATCTATATTAATATCAGAAAAAAATAGTCACTAAACAAAAATATTACTAGAAACAAAGTGAGACATTTCATAGTGATAAAAGGGTCAAAACAACTAGAACACATAATAATTGTAAATGTGTACTCACTTAAAAGGAAAACATCTAAAATAAATGAAGTAAAAGCTCACTAAAACTAAAGGTAAGAAAGACAACTCAACAATTAGAATCAGAGTTTCAGTATTTCACTCTTAATATATAATAGAACTAGATAGAAAATAGTACACTAGAAAAACACCTTGACTTAACTGTAGATTGATTTAACTCAGCAACAGCAAAATACACTTTCTTTTTATAACACACATAGAAGTCTCTAAAGTAGACCAACTATAGATTTAAAACAACTCTTAATAGGCCGGGCATGCGGGCTCATGCCTGTGATACCAGCACTTTGGGAGGCCAAGGCAGAGGGTTCACTTGAGGTCATGAGATTGAGGCCAACATGGTGAGACCCCATCTCTACTTAAAATACAAAATTAGCCAGGAGTGGTGGTGAGCGCCTGTAACCTCAGCCACTCGGGAGGCTGAGGCAGGAGAACCATTTGAACCCGGGAGGCAGAGGTTCCAGCAAGAGAGCCAAAATCACGCCACTGCTCCGTCTCAAAACAATAACGACAAAAAACAGAACAAAACAAAACAAACAAAACTCTTAAAATCATTAAAAGAATTGAGATAGCCCAAGTATCTTTCCCAACTACAATCAAATTGGAACTGAACAACAGAAAGAATACTGGGAAATCCCTAACTACTTACAAATTAGACAATGCAATTCTAAAGAATACCAAAGAAGTGACAGAGAATTGGAAAGCATTTTGACCTAAATGAAAACGAAGTCAATACATCAAAATCTGTATTACATGCTGCAACATGGATGAACCTCAAAAACATTATACTAAGTAAAAAAAGCCAGACGCAAAAAAAAAAAAAAAAATGCATATTACCTGATTCCGTTTAAATGAAGTATCTGGAAAACTCGAATTTAGAGAGACAGTATTCAGATTAGTAGTGCCGGGGGCTGGGGTGGGAGGGGAACATGGTGGGTAGGTACAGAGATTGACTACAAAAGGGCATGAGGAAACTTTTTGGGGTGATGGAAATATTTTAAAACTAGACGTGGTGAGAGCTGTCCAACTCTGTAAACTCACTAAGAATTATTCAGTTGTACATTTACAATAGGTCTATTTGATGGTGTGTGAATTGTACCTCAATAGAGCTGTTAAATACGCAAACAAATGTATTGAATAAGTTTATAACATGGTCAAAATCTGGAAAATTTGCTTCATAATAATTTGGCATACTTTCACTTATTTCCAAGAAAAAAAAATCCCTATAAATCTTTATATTTAAAACAAAGTCCTAGACTAAAATGTCCTAAATTACAAAGTCCCATTCGTTCTAGAGAAAAACACAGTATATTTCAAGCATTCAGAATAGGTTACTATCTTTCGTGTGTTCCTATGCACATGGGTAGGTAGAGGCTAATAAATTTAACACCAATAACTGACTGGCAACTTGGAAGAGTTTTTCTGAACTGGGCACAAAAATTGAATCACATATTTTTTTTTTTTTTTTTTTTTTTTGAGACGGAGTCTCACTCTGTCGCCCGGCCTGGAGTGCAGTGGCGCAATCTCGGCTCACTGCAAGCTCCGCCTCCCGGGTTTACGCCATTCTCCTGCCTCAGCCTCCCGAGTAGCTGGGACTACAGGCGCCGCCACCTCGCCCGGCTAGTTTTTTGTATTCTTTAGTAGAGACGGGGTTTCACCGTGTTAGCCAGGATGGTCTCGATCTCCCGACCTTGTGATTCGCCCGTCTCGGCCTCCCAAAGTGCTGGGATTACAGGCTTGAGCCACCGCGCCCGGCCGAATCACATATTCTTTAAATATTTTTGTTTTGATTTAAAGCACTTGAACAAAAAATAATTCCGCAATAACTATGCCACAATCATTTCAGTGTTACATTGGCTCTTGATGTTCAGGTCTACTTATTGAGGTTCCTATTCTTTTCCCGGAATAGCCACAGACAAAATGAAATGTTTGCAAGTTCTTGCTTTGGTTTTATTAAGGTAGAACATGAACTGTGCATTAATTTTAAAATTAATCTTTCTAGATTTTATTAATTTTGCTTATATGTGACAGCAAAATTAGAAACTTATTATTTTCTAGACTTTTCAAAAAACAATCAGTTGTGTTTTTAAAGAACTATCTTCTTAGCACATGGTCTTTCTCTCTTTTGTGCTCATGTTTTGTTTTTTTTTCTATTTACATGCTCCTTAATTAAAGTTTATAGCTGTTAAACAAAAGCCACTGATATAAAAAGATACGGAAACAAAAAAATTGAGGCAAACATAGAATTGAGCTGGTGGAAGCCAAAGTGTACAGGTCTTAATTCATCTGGCCAATAAGGTAAATGGATATTTTTTTGTAGCAAGCACTTGCAAAAGGTGTTGTAGGCTGTTTAACTTTGGTGTCGCTCCCCCACGTTCTCTGTGGAACTCCTTTCCAGCCCTTGCATCAGTTATATATTGCCACAGTGAGGTTACACAGCAGCTACAAAACTTCACTGCCATGTAAAAATAAGCATTGATTCCTCACTCATCTGGAGCCAGTGAGGGTAGGCTAGACTGCTCTATCGATCTTTATTGAGTTCTTCACGCTATTGACTGGTCTCCAGTGACCTTCACTGGTTCAAGTGGAGCAACTCAGCCCTGTCTGCTCTGAATATCTCATCCACCAGCAAGCTAGCCTATGTGTTTTGGAGGGGACAAAGGCAGAGGAGCAAGAAAAAAAAAGCCTAAAGAACAGGTCATTTTTCAACCTCTGCTTTGTGTCTAATTTTCAAACATTCCATTGGTCAAAGCAAGTCATGTAGTTGAGGCCAGAGCCAAGTTGTGGTTCTGAATACCCCAACCACAATGAAGGAAAGCATGTCAAAATTACAGAGGAAAAGGGAGATTTAGGGTAGGAAGAATCGAGGGTATTTTTAAAGTCAATCTGTCACATGCTACTATCCTGGAGGCTGAAATCATATGCATTAACTTCCTAGCACCTGAGACTTGCAGTCCCTTTTCCACCTCAACTACTAATATTCCTTTGCCCTCTCCTTTTACTACCAACTCCTATGGCCTCTCCTTTGGCTGTCAGGGGTCCAACTCTCAACCGAAATTCTAAACACACTTTATGAATAAATCATTCTATCTGTCCAGTTCTCTCCTTCCCTGACTCCACTTTTCAAACTTCAGTATCCTTCTGCTCAAAGCCTACTCTTTGATCCTTTGTTCCCTGGTCTCCAAGTGTATTGACTGCCCATGGATTCATTTATTTCCTCAACACAGGAGAACTCAGTCCTCATTAACTGAATCTTTTCCTTGTCAGAATTGCTCTTCCCCCATAGTCCCTTGGACAAACTTTAAACACAAATGAAATCAAGTAGCTACATTTTCCACACTGATACCTGGGTCATTTGGTGCTGCTGGAGAAGAAACATAGAGCTTGGCTGAGGCTGAGGTGGCTAGCCATCTGCCAAAGATTTGCGGTGCCTTTTCATGGTATCAAGGTATTGCTGTGAATCAGCTTTCTGGTCAAGTTCTACATTTTCCAGCAATTCCTTTACACGTATATTAGGCCATATCACTGAAGGTGTCCACTGAAATGGAACCATGCCACTTCCAGACGGGACACTAAGAATGCCTTCTGTAATTCTCCAGTCCTTTCTTTTTCTCTCCTTGCCGACTGGCTACAGAGTATCCAGCATAAGACCGTGAGTTCCCACAGATGATAGTGCCACAAAAAGGAAAGAGCCTGGGTGGCTGAAGGAACTTGAGGAATGTTACCTAACAACCAGGAACAGCTATGTTGGGATCAGCAGGAAGAGGGCAGGGCATGGTGTCACATGCCTATAGTCCCAGCTACTGGGAAGACAGAGGTAGGAGGATTTCTAGAGACCAGGAGTTCAAGACCAGCCTGAGCAACATAACAAAGACCTGTCTTTAATTATAAAAAAAAAAAAAAATATATATATATAGTATATATATATACCAGTATTACACATACACACACATATAGTGCATATACACACATGTATCTTTTTAAAAAAATATATATAAACACACAAATTTAAACATTGATTTCCATGGAAACTTCTATATATTGTGTAAAAATATATTTAAATTTTAAATTTGTATTATATATACAATTTGTATGAATTACACATTTATTTGGTAATTTGTGTAGGTTATATCACACATATATATTTTTATATATTTACAAATTATATATAAAATTTGTATATATTTACAATATGATATAAATACATATGTGTTATATACACATAATAGTACACATATGTTATATATGCACAAAGTATATATATATAAATTATATATACACATATGTGTATATGCATATATGTACATATATACACATATACATACATATATACACATATACACATATATACACATATATGCATATATATGTATGTACACATATATTCACATATGTGTATATATACACACACATATATATACATAAGATTATATATAGTCTTGTTTATATATACACACATATATACATATATAGTCTTGTATATATACACATATATGTGTATGTATATGTATGTGTGTGTACATATAATATATATATACACATAAGAAATTTGGTTATTGTGTTAAGCCACTGGTTTTATACACACACACACATACACAAACACACACACACACGACATTTGGTTATTGTGTTAGGCCACTGAAATTTTGAGGTAGACATCTTCAGTAATATGTGCTGCATAACTTGATTAATATTTATTAGTGTTGTAAGATCTGTAGTCTGCTATTTCATTGTAGCCTATTATATGGTTCTGCAATACTGAGCCAGGTTCCTGTAAGTCTTCTTCAATTCCTTTCAGCAACTGTTCACACCACTTCTCTCCCCATATCCTTGCCTATTTACTGTTTCCCAATTCCAATCATTCTGAAGATAAACTTGCTTTCTTTTCACAAAAACTGAAATTCCTTCCCTATCTCTGAAATACAAGTGCCAAGAAAACATAAAATATGCCCAATTTTATATTGACTCAGAATGAATCCAATGTTCTTTGGCAAGTGTTTAAACACATAAGGAAAATAAACTCTTTCAAGCACTGGTGGGTATTGGAGTTGACTTTCAAGTTTAGAAACAAACTACTCATAGAAAATGTAAGTTGCAAGCTACTGACAAAAATCAGTTATAATGGACATTTCATTAGAATATTTTTCTTCAGTTATGAAGGCAATCACATAAGATTGTTTTCCTTCAGTAACACTCTTCTTGGATGGGATTAAGTTTTGCTAATCTTGTAGAGCAGTAGCTCTCAATCTGTTAGGATTTATGGCTTACTTTCAAATTCAGAATTTTAGCATACTTGAAGTGATGTAAAGCCTCAGAACAACAGGTAATAAACAAAAGCTAGAGCACAATTGTACTCTGGTATAACTGTTCCAGAAGGGTCTATAGTCATTCAATTATTCTCTATTTCAGAGCCATGTTGGTTATGCATAGAGTAATTTCTGCCTTGACTTGTTTTGTTATACTCACAAGGAACATTCCAACAACTTTTTGGTAAACATCAGAATCTTTCTTTGCTACCAGCTTTCCTTTAGACTGAAACTAAGCCTCTTACCGCTTGCTTACAAAAAACAACAGTTGAATTCTGCTGTTCTTTACTTCACAGAAATCATTCCATTAGGTTATCTATCTCACAAACAGTATCCTAACAAAATAAATACTTAAATTTAAGTATTTCCCCCAAAATGTTTCCCATTACTGGCCCATTTGTCAAGGGCTCAGCACACATGTACGAATTATAATAGGTTGGTTGAGAATAAATGTTGCAGGGAAATTAGAATAGGTAATTCAAACTTGATAAAATGAGAGTGTAAATGGGTTTGTTTAGTGGTGATTCCACAGGATCCAACTCAAGATGTTCAGAAGGCAAATTCATTCGTAGTATCTACGGGCATCAAAGAGAAGGAAATTTTGGAGCATGGAGAAAATCAAGTTAAATATAAGATTCTATTTACTGCTAACACTAAAACATAATTTGTTTTAACAACAATAACAACAAAAAGATAAAGTGAAATTCAAGACACTGTTAGGGATTAGGAGTCCATAAGATAAAGTTTCCTTCAGTGATGAGATTGTGAAGAGCATTTCAACGTGCACTAGTGTCAACAAGATTAAAAAGGAAAAAGAATAGAATGGGATACAGAGCGCAACTAAGAGGAGTGCTGTTTATCTGGCAGAGTAGAGTCATGAAATGTTAAAAAGCCATGTTTCTCTCCTTTCTAAAATGCAAGAAATCCTCAAGACAGAAATAATGATCATCTCAGAAGCCTACACAAAAGGAAGACTGTAGCATTAATTTACCAATCAATGAGACATTTTGGCTGATCCTCCAAGCAATTGAGAAGAACTAGGCATCATTATTAAACAAAAAGCACCATTTTAAACAGCAAGCATACATCATAATTTTAAATAATAATACCTTACATTTGTGTAGCACTTCAGAGTTTACGAAGCACTTTTATGTACATTATCTCATTTATCAACCACTAAAAGAGGAAGAAACATTTAAGGCAAGGAAAGTGTTGCACTGGATAAATGAGGGTGAAGTTCTGGAATAACAGAAGTCCTCAACAAATCTTCATCAGGAGCTGATGAATTGCCCATCTCAACTTCATTATCCTTATCATGAGCACTTATGAGAGAAATGAAAAATTGATGAGCACCGTCATAATCAAAGAGAATAAATGTTTCTCTGTTAAAGTGAATGCATAATCTTTCCAGGAATAAAATAACAATATTCATTAATTATTAAATTCCGATAATGCTGACACCAAATCTCATTTCAACTAGTGAAGAAAATTGGCAATATAGAAGAAAACTGTTGGACTTGGTGTTTTTAATCTATGTATACATACATAAAGTCCCTGAAAAGACTGCCTAAAATGTAGTCTTTTGTCTCTCCCAGTTGGGTGAATATTTTCAGAATCCATTTATATCAGAATATTCTGTTACCTTCTAAAAACAGATTGTGCAAATGTTAAAGGCTCTGCATGCATTACTTATAGCAGAAGTTAAGGACATCTTATGACAAAATCTTTTCTTGAGTCACCAGGTTTTATTAGAGAATTGCCATGTTTTCTTTAGTATCCCCTATACCCTCTCAACCCAGCCCTACACAAATATGGTGTAAGAAGTACAATTTACTCCATTAAGGAATTGCCTATTTTCTTTATCTGATCCCATCAGTTATTTCCATTCCACTGATGAAAATTACAATAAAGAATAGTGATAATTTGCCATTAGATACTTTAAAATGTGCATTAGTGATGTCTTTAAGATATAATGCTTTTTAATCACACACCAAAATTAAACTTCCAAATAAATGCCAAATGTAACTAAGTAAAACAGAAGAAAGGAACAAATAAAAAAGCTTCAATGCTTCCCCAAAGAGAAAACCACTGCAAAATTATTGGTTTAGGTTTTTCTAGTCCTGTTTTCTATGACTGTGTGTGTACCTCTGTATGTGTCTATGTGTATATCTCTGTGAATCTATGTGTGTATGTGTGTATCGGTGTGTGTGCATTTGTGTGTGTGTGTGTATGTTTGGTCTGTAGCTGGGCACTTCTATAAGTCAGCCAAAACTTGCAGGTTTCTGTTACAAGTTTTAAGGGGCAGTTAACACTCTCTGCAACACTAAGGCTAGATTAAAGCATATTCCTTCAAGAATCTATGATCTAGCCATTACAAATATTTATATTATTAAGTAATTATTGAAAGACAAAAATGCCCATGATATCATAAATGAAAATACATTTTTAAAAGTAATCATAATACACAGTTTTGTAACCTTCTGAGAGATCGAGATGCAGATGCATCAAGGCGTAACAGATCGTGATTATCGTTTAGAGATATGCATTTAAAAGTGTTCATACCCAAATGATAACAAGTGTGATAAGTTTTGAACACATATCCTGCACCTAGAAGTCTATTAAGCCTTTAAACCATATTAAGTGTGTTCCTAATTCCAACTTTATTACACACAGATTGTATTATGCAAAAGTAGAAATGTCTTCTTTATTTACTTGACCCTCGAATGTCATCTTAGGAAGGAGGAGATGACCATTTGAGAGGGAGGACACTTACTCTTGCCATTCGCTCTTATGTGGTCTCTGGCTTTAACAAGTCTTTCATATTAAGGTAATATTAAGATAAATTAAATTTCAAATTCTTCATTAGTCCCACTTCCCTCCAGACCTTCATGGTTGTTGTTCTTCTTAGATGATCACATTTTGGGCTAAAAGCAAGTTTCTGGAGACTCAGGGTAGTGGTGGAAGGGGTCCCTGATTCTGTCACCAGGTTGATGTCCGCTTGCTTGGGGCACTGTGCTAGGACTCACTGTCCAATGTCTTGGCCATCATCTCTCCCCTTCACTGAATTAATAACATTTATTGTTTTAGTGGGAGGCCAGGCACCACCTAAAACAAGACATTACTACTCAGCTTTGAGCTCAGAACTAAAGATATAAAATCATTAATAGAATTTCAGTTTTTAAAACCTGAAATTCTTGAAAGAAAAAAGGCTGTTTTCCCAGGTCTGCTTCCTTTCTATGTAAAAAGAAAATCTTGATAATCTGAACATAAGGCTTTCCTCCAAGTCATGGTATTGAGGAAGAAGAGCACAAAATACAGGAAGTCCCTTCCAAATACAAAAAGGAAAGTAACTCCTGGTACTAGGAGAATCTTGGAGAGAGGTTTGGAGGGGGAAAGTGTAGGGGCAGAGCTCTAATCTAATCATATTCTGATCTCAAATGGAGGCACAACCTTCCCCTGAGACGTGGAGAGGCAAGATGACGGATATGGAGAAACAAGTTCCAGTTACCCATTTCTGAAGTTTATCTGGGCCTCAGAGAAATCCTACACTCAGCATCAACTGGAAGCTGTAGAGCATCAGAGAGGAGAGAGTCCTCTAACATCTGGACCCCAAATGACCATTTAGACACATGAAGGGAAATCTAGGAATTCCCTGTGATTTGGTCATTGGACATGGAGGTGCTGAGAGACAGAGAAGATGCCTGAGATTGAGCAGAGAAGATTCCCTGAATAAAACATCATGGAAGGAATCATGATTGGCATCATTAGGTGTCAGCATAAGAATTCCAAGTGGGCCAGCCACGCCTTGTTAAACATAGAATGGGGCTACCATGACCTAGTGCAATAAGGGCATCATTACCCAGAGGACAGACCAGGGAGCAGGGCTCCTTGGTGGAAGCTATGAATATGCCTGAATTTCAAGAAGACCCAGGGAGGGACCCAGGGGAAGAGACTGCCTGTAGAGTTGGGCCCTGAAATCAACTGAATATTTACTCCAAACGGAAAGAAATGGAATTTCATTTATTTGACAATTTTTAAGTCACTTAGATAGAGGTTGGTAAGATGTGAACTTTAAAAGTCCCAGAAATCGATTACTTGAAGGGCGCCTGTGGCGTTTCAGAAATTTTGGACTAAAAAATTCTGTAGTTTCTGAAATTGTCTACTTGTCTTTTAAAACAAGTATTTTGCATCATTTAAAAATTTATATTTTAATTTGCAAAAGCTAACATGGCTAGCAAATAAGATTTCACTGTAACAGAAAACAAAATTTGTAACCAGTCCTGTAGCCTCCAGTGGGGGATCTTCTATAATGTTGATTCAGAAAATATCTGAGGTCATTTTGCTATTGGAAGTAGACATTTATTTTAGTTTAGAGTGTTTTCCCTTTCTTAATCTCATTAATATCAAATTTCAAAGAAGTTTTTACATCTTTGACCTAAAAATGATGTATGAAAAAATAAAACACTCAAATATGAAGTTTAGAATGTGAACAATCAAGCAAAGATTATTTAATCATCACCATCATGTCAATTTTTTTTTTCAGTTATTTTAAATCAAAGCATAAAAATAACTTATTTTGTTGCCCTGGAGGAAATTACACAGAAAACTGTTCAGAATATTATGGAACAGTCATCTATAAAATGAAATATTATTGACCATTAAAATATTTATATTATTGCTAATAAAAATGTAGTTTTGATATAATATGTACCTATGTTCTTATTTTGGAAATGTATTTGTGTCTTTCTGAAAAAAAATGGCTATAAAACTGCATTTTAGAGTATTAAAATGTGTCTTTTATTGGCTTATCTTAATTTTTTAACAATTTCTTTAAGGAAACTATGTGCTATAAAGAAGAAGAAAGTTTTGACTTAAATAGAAAAAAGACAATTGTTGTGTTGTTAAAAAAAGTTAATTTTTCCTGTGGAAAAAAGAAAAGTAAAGGACAATCTATCACATAGAAGTAAACATATACTTGATATTACAGCAAATGAGAAACTGGAAGTTGGGAATTCTCTGCCTGAAATGGTTCTTAAATTTTTCTTTTAGCTCAAGCAAGTCCACCTATCTTTCCATTTCTCTAGTTACCCCTTCTCAAACCTTGCAGTCACAAATTAACAACAGATACTGGATTGCATGCCACCCGTTTTGCTCAGGAAAGACTTGGGCAGCTGCTCAACTGGCTGAAATGTTGTTTGAGAGATTAACTCAAAAAGATGATGAAACCAACAGGAACACAGCAGTTGGAACTTGCCCCAAGTCATCAAAAGAAATGAAGTTCAATATAAAAATCTAAAATAAATAAGGGACTATAAATGAGGGGACACCCTTAAAATTTAGGAGAAAGTTTCACCTAGTTGCACCTTTAATTTCCCTTTCCCAATAACTCCCCTTAGAAGAAGGGCAAGAGTCACCCAGTGGTCCGCAATCCTGCAAATGCAGGGAATAGGATATTTTCAGAAGGAAAAATTCGACAGCTTCAATGGCTTATGATTTCTTTTTTTTTCAAAATTTTCCCCTAAGAATTAGGAGTGTGAGACATTGACATAAGTCTCAGAGAACTGACCCGTGAAATAATTAGAAGAGGAATTCCCCCAGGCCCCACCCTCTTATCTTGGAGCTGGGCCAGATGAAAGACACCTCTGTTTACTTCCTGATCCATCTAATTTCTGTAACAAGGACCATCCCAAACACATCTCCCAGCAGCTGCTAGAGCTGAAACTCAAGAGGTTGCCCCAGGCACCATGGCACCTTCTTAGAGCTGTTCGACCCTAATGGATTAGCTTTCCTCAGCACAGGTGGCAATTTAACAGGAGACCAAACTTTTACACTAGTAAGAGACCATTGGAAGTACCTTCAAAGCCCACAGGCCTAAAGCAGAGCTAAGAAAACACAAGGTTTTCTAAAACGCAATCAGCTGCCCATCCTCCCACCCACAGTTTTCAAAGGATGATAATTATGGGAGTAGTGGGAATGACAGAAATCAAAGAATAATGCAATTTCAAAAATAAAGAAAAGTCAGCGTATTTCCATTAGAAATTCTAAAACTGCCATTTTTAATTCTGAAACAAAACTGAAGGACCAAATTTTGCATAAGACTTGGTCATATTTCAAACAAAATATGACCACACTTTTGCCCGAGAAACTTTTTACAAAGTTCCAAAAGCAGTATCAAGGACTAATTGATTTACTTTTATTATACAATATTTTCCATGTATTTTTAAATACAGAAAGCCAAAACAAACAAACAAAAAAAAAACAAACAAAAAATGACATGATCATCCTTTTCACAATAGGCCAGAATTTTAATTAAGCTGCTTACATAAAAATGTTGGTAAACAGGGCATAACATATATACCATAACATTTCCTAACATATGATGAGAGCACATGAAAAAATTTAGGAAGTAGATGAGTCACAGAAAGAGCAGATTAGTTAAAAGAGATTAGAGGCTGAAAAAAATGTCTCTGAAAAGCTGACAGAGACTCCAAATTATAGGATAATGCACATAAAAGCACTTTGACACATGTAAAAACAAAATGTAACTATTGTTGGAAGGTTAATGATTCAAAGGGAAACAATACTCATATATTGGTATTTGCTTATACATGAATTCTTATATACATATATACATGATGAACTAGCAGAATATTTCTTCTTTACTTTTTCCAACATCATATTTTGTATATTTAACTATAGATAATAAAGTGGTTTAGAGATTGAGTTCTTTTTTGCATTCTTAATGTGACACCCTGTTTATTGAAATCAAGGGAAAGGAAGAAAAAACATATACTATTCCTAACTGGAAGGTCGGAAAATGTTGTATTTGTCTTACATTTTAGATTTTAATGTCATACTAGCTTATCAGTACCCAGCTATAGGAAACTACCAGAAAGAATTCTTTTAAAAAGTGGAATAGAGGTGGAAAACAACAATGGAAATGAAGACTTGTTGCATAAGTAACGTCTCGAGATGCCTCATAGCTCATATTCACTCAGGTGTTATCTTTTATTGCATAGAGTAGAAAATTGACACGAAAATATATGGTGTTCATGAAGACATTTGGTGTCATAATTACACTTTTTGTAGAAACAGAATTTTCGCTTTAATCAAATAGAACTGTGCATTCTTGATACTTGGATGAGACCTTCTCTAATGTATTTACTAATTTTTTACATGAATTAAGCTTGTGACTGCCATGTGCAGGCAAAAGAATCCTAAGGGGTTTGATAATGATCTGAGTAGGAGTTTAGGACCCCAGATGTGACCTTCTGGACAGATTCCCTTTCATTTTTTGCACCCTACTTGTTTTTCAGGAAACAGTTCATTTTTTTAGGCATGATCCCAGTGTGGATCCTAGAATCCTGCCTATTTTGAAAATCTCCCAGTGCTCATTTTATGAGGTTCCATGGGGGTGATTATGAATCTAGCAAGAGAGAAATAAGCTGGCAAAAAAAAAAAAAAAAAAAAATGCTGACCTGAGCCTCAGCAAGTCCAGTTTTTGTGACGTTGACTAGCTTTGTGAGCCTGGGCTGGTCACTTCATTTCCGTGGACCTGATTTCTCATTCTTCAAATAAAGGGATAGGAGTAGATTCAATGTTTAAAGTCAATTGTAAGATTACTAGTCTATTGTAGGGCAAATTACATCTTAATTTCATTTTAAAATTAAATATTTTAGTATATCATATTCTATATGTCAAGTCATATTCTATAACATGCCATGTTCTATAGCATGTCATATTCTATAACATTATTATAACTCCTGCATGATTTTTTGTTGAAGTTGTCTTCATAAATGAGCTGAGACATCATGCAATAGAATAGGCCAGCCAGTTTTGCTTGTCCATTTTTAAAGGTAATGGAATAAAAGACCATTTAATTTCTGACTCACTGGAAGTCATGCACCAGATTAGGGATAGATTAGAGAAAAGAAACTAAGACCCCTTTCTTCCTAATCAGTCAGTGTTCTGAAGTAGGTATGTCTTTATTTAAGAGAAGTTATTTGTCAAGAAGCACTAAGAATAGGATTTGACCCTTGCAACCGTCATCTGTGAGGAATCATTAGTAACATCTTCATTCTCTCATTTCATTCTTACATCGTTATTTTAAATTATTTGTTATAGAGGTTATATCAAACATCGCACAGAGTTTTCATAGAAAGTGTGCTCAATAAATATGTACACAGATTTGCCTAGAACATAGCCATTAACTTGCAGTTTCTGTACTAAGAAATATAACCTGCTATTTAAATACTCACTTTGACACTTGGCCTTGTGATCTTCAGCAGATTACTCAAATTCCCTGAGCCTAATTTCACCATTCCTACCTCACAGGGTTATCGTAAAGATTAAATGAGATAATGCACGTACTAGCCTGTTTGTTCTTCTTCCTTTTGTTAATTTTATTACTATTTTTATCTTTATTTATGTTCATCTGTTTTTTCTTCCTTTCTCCCCAAAGACAGAGGAATGTCTTAGTCACCTTTATCTGCCAACCCAGAAAAACTTTAATTAGTATTGCATTCATTAATACACATTCTCTGCCTATCCTAATAATTTTGTTAGATGCTTTCCTTGTCAGTGATAGCTCTTTCTCATGTATCCCCGTTGAACGTGATTCCCACATATGGCCCAGTTGGGCAAATTCTAGGGAAATAAGAGAAGCTGCAGAGGAGAGGGCTAGAAAGGAGCTGGTACATTTTAGAAGTAAGCAAAGGAAGAGAGGAGCCCCAAGAAAGGCCAATATTTTAAAACTGAGTCACTAGAAAGGTGAGAAGATTGTTATCAGAATTAAAAATCACAGAAGCAGGACTAGGTGGGATAAAGAAAGAGTTCATGTGGGAAATGCTACCCGTGAAAGACTTTCACATGCTGAGATTTGCACACACAGGGGAAAGGGTAGGATTGGTACCCGGGAGGTGGTGAGCCTGGAGTTGTCATCTGTTTCAAGGCTCCGTGAAGCCATAATGTTAAATCAGGTTGTTAAAGCAGAGAGAATAGCTGGAGAAAAGATGGTGAAGGATAAATCCTTGGGACAATATCTATATTTAATAGTTGGAAGGAAAAGGAAATACTCATTTTAAAACATAACCACTAAGCATCATCACCAAGGTTTTCATAGGTGAAACTTTAGAGTATCCCTTTAGTTAGGCATTATCTCATTACGTAAATGATTGGTCTGAATGTTGAGACTTGCTGGAAGTCACACAAGCTATATAGACAATGACTAAACTTACCTTTTTTCTTCTCCAATAATTAATGTTTAATAGAATATTTTATTACTAACCTAATATTAGTAACTATAGAAAACACACTTTCTAACAGGATCTAGAATAGTTTTAATATATTATCAAATATATAAATATATCAAAGCTATAACCTAACTTAAGCTATAGTTTAAGTTAAGCTATAGCTTTGATAAAGATGCAGACATCTCTTTAGAGTTAAAAAAATTGGTTCTTGATTTTCTGCAAGATGTATGACCAGAAATACAATTTTGTAAATAACTTGAAAATAATCAGGGATGGATTTAGACTATATTTGTACTCACTAATAAACATGACAATGTTTTTACCTTCTGGCCTCTGTGTCAGATACAATGGTGAATGACGATCTGTCTTGAGGGAAGCTGGGGAAAGCATATTTCATCAAATAAAAACTTGGTTGGCCCTTCCTGATATCACCCACATGCTGAGGCCTCCTTCTAAGATGCAAAGCTCCTTTATTCACAGGTTCCTTGGAAGAGTGTTTCCCCAAATAGACTGCATGTTAAAATTACCAGAAGGTCTTGCAAAAATACTGATGGATAGCTCCAAGATATTCTGATTTAACTTCTATGGGGTGCCACCTGGGCATTGAGATTTGTAAAACTTCCTTAGATGATTCCAGCATTCAGCAACATTTATTATAAAGAGGCTCCCAATGTCTTCCAACCAGAGATGAAAGGAATAAAGATCTTTCCTTGAAAGTAAGAAATGTCAACAAATAGTAACTATTTGAAGCACCAGAATTTCTATAACATTTACTGTTCAATTCAAAGTAAGTGCAACTAAATAATACTTTCACAGATAATAAAGAATGCAGTTGCTCAAATAATGTAAAATTTATATTTTAAAAATTTATATAATACATATCAACAACACCTATTTTATCAATTTATCACTAAAATATATTTATCTTTAAGAGTATTACTAGAAAGATATTTCTATTTTCAAATAGAAATACCAGCATATATGGGAATTTTCTGTGTCCTGAGTTTCCAAAGCACTTTTGTACATTTTTAATCAATCCACATAAGATTCCTCTGAGGTGACATTGTTAAAGAATGCAACCCAAAATATCTATATCATAATCATATTAATTGCTTGCTTAAAATGTAGGGTTTCTCCCTTTCAATTCAAGACTTATCAAGAGTCAAAATTTCTGAGTGCACCTCAATTTTCTGTATACCTAAATTATTACAGGACTTCTATCCTAAAATAATAAGAACTAGGTGCTGTTCTTCATTTATAGCTAAGAAAACTAAATCTATAGTTATAGAGTGTTTCTCTTTTAATGATGGATATATACATGATTAGCTGAATTTCCTTCTCAAAAGGTTGAAATGGAGAAGACATACATTTTGGGGTCAACACTTTAATAATATTGAATGCTTAATATGTGCTAAGAATATTGTCTTCAACACTAGAAACACAATAATAAAAAAAGACATGATATATGGAACCAAGGGACTACTAAAACCTCAAACTCACGTATTACTTTATGCGAAGAAGCAATTGCAGAGACTTTGTAATTAGAACTAAACTGACTTTCTGTCCTACTGGTACCAAAACAGAGCTATAGACCAATGGAACAGAACAGAGCCCTCAGAAATAATACCTCACATCTACAACCATCTGATCTTTGACAAACCTGACAAAAACAAGAAATGGAGAAAGGATTCTCTATGTAATAAATGGTGCTGGGAAAACTGGCTAGCTATAAGTAGAAAACTGAAACCGGGTCCCTTCCTTACACCTTATACAAAAATTAATTCAAGATGGATTAGAGACTTAAATGTTAGACCTAAAACCATAAAACCCTAGAAGAAAACATAGGCAATACCATTCAGGACATAGGCACGGGCAAGGACTTTATGTCTAAAACACCAAAAGCAATGGCAACAAAAAAAAGCCCAAAATTGACAAAATGGGATCTAATTAAACTAAAGAGCTTCTGCCACAGCAAGGAAACTACCATCAGAGTGAACAGGCAACCTACAGAAATGGGAGAAAAATTTATTGAAATCTACTCATCGACAAGGGGTAATATCCAGAACCTACCAAAGAACTCAAACAAATTTACAAATGAAAAAAAATCCAAACAAACCCCATCAAAAAGTGGGCAAAAGGATATGAACAGACACTTCTCAAAAAGAAAGATATTTCATGCAGCCAGCAGACACATGAACAAAATGGCTCATCATCCACTGAGCCATCAAGAGAAATGACAAATCAAAACCACAATGACGATACCATCTCACACCAGTTGAATGGCGATCATAAAAAGTCAGGAAACAACAGGATGTTGGGAGAGGAGGTGGGAAGAAATAGGAAACACTTTTACACTGTCGGTGGGGACTGTAAAAACTGCGTTCAACATTATGGAAAATAGGTGGGTGATCCTCAAGGGAATCTAGACACTAGGAAATACCATTTGACCTAGCCATCCCATTACTGGGTATGTACCTAAAGGATTATAGTCATGCTGCTATAAGGGTACACATTGCACACATATGTTTATTGTGGCACATACTTCACACAATAGCAAAGACTTGGAACCAACCCAAAATGTCCGTCAATCACAGACTGAATTTAAGAAAAATGTGGCACAATATACACCATGGAATACTATGCACGCCATAAAAAAGGAATGAGTTCGTCGTCCTTTGTAGAGACAATGGATTGCAGCTGGAAACCATCATCCTGAGCCCAAAGCAAACTATTGCAAGAACAGAAAAACAAACACCGCATGTTCTCCTCATAGGTGGGAATTGAACAATGAGAGTACTTGGACACAGTAAGGGGGACATCACACACCGGGGCCTGTTGTGGACTGGGGGGAGCGGGGAGGGATAGCATTAGGAGATATACCTAATGTAAATGACGAGTTAATGGGTGCAGCACACCAACGTGGCACATGTATACATATGCACGTTGTGCACCTGTACCCTACAACATAAAGTATAATAATAATAATAATAATAATAATAATAATAATAATAATAAAGAAGGGACTGCCCAGTTTTGGAAGAGGAATAACTGCCACCAGGTTTTCAAGGAAGTATTGACAAGGTAATTTCTGTATGCCTCTATAATGAAGTTAGAAGACCTTCGTAGAGCTTGCTATGTCTAGAGTTGGCTGGAAATGATTCACAGTTAAAAACATAAACAAACTAAACAAACAGAAAGTTAGATTTTTTAAAATAGTATATGGAGTTTAAGAGAAGAGTTTATTTCAAATGCTAATTGAATTAGCATGTGTTAACGCAGAAAAAAATCAGTGACAACAGTGGTTTTGACTATTTTCCTTTTTTGGATGGTGGAACAAATATATATGAGTTTTCACAGGTAAGTAATTTTGCACACTTCTCTCCTTTTCAACTTGACACTGTACCATGAGCATTTTATTTCTTTTTCTTTTTGGAAAATTTTTTATGGGCTATATAAATGTTTGACATAGAGATGGACCATCACTTATATTAAAAATCCAATTGTGTAACAGAATTTTATTTATACATTTTGGGCATAATAAACAAAAGAGTAATAAATATCTTTGTACAGAATCCAATGTCTATTCTGTATGTTTAATTACTTTATTAAGAAAGATTCCTAGACGTAGAATTCCGCTGGATTCAGTAGGAGAGATAAAGGATATAAACTCTTTGAAGGTTATGATTACTTGCTGATGAACTATTTTCTGGAAGAGTCGTACAAATAAGAGCTTTCATTAGTATTTCATGAATCTATATCTCCTTCTACCCATTCTAACAGAATATTATTGTTTTAAATCTTTGTTTATCATACACTTTCAATTTGCTATCATCAATTATTGGTGATTAATCATAAGTAAAACTGATTAATAACTTCTTGCATATTTAAAAAAGTGACAATCATTTATTTTATTACTTATTTGAATTTCAAGGATTATAATACAAATTTGCCAGTTAAAAATGCAAATGAAAGTCATTTCTGTCCTATGAAACCTAATGGTGATGCTAGTTTTCAAGAACGAAATATATAAAGCTACATCTTTTGATATCAGGAATACGTATGTATGCATGGAGAGATATATATATATATTTAGTGATCGATTGAGCTGTATTGTCTCTGTTTACAAAAGTAATATATTTCTATATATAAAATTAAAAGCTATTAATATATACGCTTACTAATATATAAATAAAAGAAATATATTATTGATTACATATATACTGAGTTACAGAATATGTCTCTGGTATGTAAATAGTACACATGTCATAAATACGTATTCTTTGCATGTGAAGAAAGTAAATGTTATTTTCTTCTATAAAAGTATGTCACACATTTTATTTGGAATAAAATAACACTGAATTTCTTTTAAAAGGACATCAATGCGATTCAACATCAGTTTTGAAATTATGAAAGTAATGACTAAGAACCCAGTATATAATCATAAAATCTAGGTTGTACATGTAAATTTTCAAAAGTAATAAAATATAAAGACAGAAACAAATAGTAAGGTCAATATGCCTAATGATGAAGAACATATAGACAGCTAGCTTTTACCTTCTATTTTTATATCTTTATCATTTATTGCCTATGAGTGGAGGAAGAAAATTTCAAAAACCAAAAGTAAATCGTGTGTAGGAAACCAAATAAGTTACTTTCGCCCCTAAAAATAACTGTTTACATTGTATCTGGGATAAAATTAGCTTTGAGTTTAAATAATGATTACAACTAACTATGAAATAAATGGACAAAGACCCAAGATGTGTGCACTATTTCTAAATTCTGTATTAATCATGCCTGCTACAAAACTTATTGCATTAATAATTTATTAAAGATTAGGCCCCTTTTCTTGACTGATTCTGTAGTTAACTCCCCCTGGTTAAAGGTGATTTTTTCACGGTATGGCTGTGATTACTAATTCCAGGCTGTTCCAATCCTGAAGATCTATAAACTGGCCAGATCTGACATTCTGGCTTAGGAAATCACGAAAGAAGAACTCTAGTTATTAGATAAGACAGTTCTTCGTATTTTCCAAAAGCAAATTAAGTTACGAAATGTCTGTTTTAATACTCAGAAACTCACAGCATACTTATGTGGTGAGCTAGGAATGCAGAAAGACCAAAAGAGATCAAAGGAAACATTTGCATTTTCTCTTTTTCTTTAGCCCAAATGTCATTAGTAATATTTCCAAAATTATTACTTTTTACCAGGTTTCTTGGCTCACTTTAGCCCTCAAGCTCACAAAACTGTTAAAAGAGAGACGAAAGAATCTGAAAGAAGTACCTGCATTTAAGCAATTGTACATTAAGAAAAAGAATGCTATCTATTTAATTAACATGTCACCTTCTGGAAGGCCAGGTGTTCCTTAGAAGTTACCTATATAAGTATTGATCTATCTAAACCTCATGTGGGTTGACAAGATAATGTGGCAACAGAAGCTTTGTCTGAGGGAAAAAATATGTCTAAAGACTTGTTTACTACTTCAGCTCCTGTTTAAAAAAGGATTTCACAGTGCAGTCTTTGTTCCTAAGTAGAGTTGTGCCTTTTGTACAAGTTAATGCTTGCAGAACAATTTTACTGTGATTATTTGTTGTCCATTACTTAGATATGTGGGTTAGAAATGAGTTCTTCAGGCTATATTCATCTCCCAAATGTGGGTGACATATTACATACATTTAGCTATAACAGTGTTGATTTTAGAAAATTTAAAAATACTATATACAATAGGAAAAGTATGTTTATCTGCCTCAATGTTTATTTAATTATATACACTTATATATGCACATATATACACACGTGCACATTTATGAACTATAGATATATAGTTATATGTATATATTTGTGTATTAAAATGTGTTTTTATGCGGATCCAGCAATTGATCAGAATTGTTAATATATTGGAATGAATTTTTTCTTACTACTTCCTTGAGGAAAAGGAAATATAAATATGACTGGCTCACAATTCCTGCCTTAGAAAACCTTAGGAATAAAATTATTGCATAATTCAGAAAACAATTTAAGATCAATGTAATAAAAATATAGATATGTCCACGTGTCAAGCTTTTGTTTTATTAATATAACCAAACATAAAGATAAAGGCAGCAAGTGCCGTTTCAAGATTGGAGCTGAACGAGCCCTAATAATAGCAGGCAGTAGGAAACTTTCACTGGATAACCACTTTCCATTGCCAACAGTGTGACTTACTGCTCACTGGATCAGTGAGAAATCAGGCAGAAGTGCTTAAAATAAAAGTAAAATAAAGTAATTTCAAACTGTAGAAACTAAATGTGAAAATGCACTGACAGAATCTGCTATCACTCCGTGAACTGACAAGTAAGCAACAATGCAAGGAGAAACTGAGACAACTATCCTGCTCTGTGTAAAAGAGAAAGGAACACACAGGAATTCTGGTGATTAGGAGGATTTACTGTAGGTAAGGCAGGAGCAATTGTCCAGAATGTACCACAGCACGAAGAAAATATTCCACTTCATTCATCCATTTGTTCAAAGTTTAGGATTTCTTTTCCTTTCCTTTTTTTTTTTGAGACGGAGTCTCGCTCTGTCGCCCAGGCTGGAGTGCAGTGGCGCAATCTCAGCTCACTGCAAGCTCCGCCTCCCGGTTCCCGCCATTCTCCTGCCTCAGCCTCCCGAGGAGCTGGGACTACAGGCGCCCGCCACCTCGCCCGGCTAGTTCCTTATATTTTTAGTAGAGACGGGGTTTCACCATGTTAGCCAGTATGGTCTCGATCTCCTGACCTCGTGATCCGCCCGCCTCGGCCTCTCAAAGTGCTGTTATTATAGGCATAAGCCACCGCGCCCGGCCAGGACTTCTTAAACTGGGATTTTTTTTCAGTTTTCTATTGCTATGTAACAAATACATTTTAAGCTCAGTGGCTTAAAACAATTACCATTTTAATCTTTCATAATTTTCTGGGTTGTCTGGGCTTAGCTGGATGGATTTCTGGTTCCTGTGATGTCACTTGACTGGACTTGAACTCCAAGATGGCTCCTGAACTTGTTTGGCACTTAGTGCTGGCTGGCTGTAGCCAGTTCACTTGAAATTTTTGAGAAAGCCTCATCTCTCTTCCATGTGACTCCTTCATGTGGTTTGGGCTTCTCTGGGAGAACAATAGGTTACAAAAAGAAGCATTCAAAGGAGACACATTCCAATGCCTGAGGACTCATCAAGCCTCTGCATTATTCTTGCTAATATCTCATGAGCCAAAGTTAGACATTGGGCAAACTCAAAGTCAAAGTAGGAGGGAACTACACAGGGTCTGAATACAAGAGGGCATGGATTCACCGAGCGACTCAAAAGTAGCATAGTTTCCCTTGCACGCATGTGATTGAATAGGGGAATGGTTTCCGAAGTGGATGCAGGGTAGTAACATTGAGAAGGCAAGAAGGCTGGCGAGAATTTAGCCTCAGCAGTACTGCGGCTTCAGACTGATCCTATGGGAAGCTCTGAAGCTAAAATTTCACCCAGAGTTAGTCCAGCCTTAAGACAAGGAGCTCTTATAATTAGGCCAGTAAGTCTTTAGCTCTTTAGTTCTAGGAAGGAGAAGGGAAGTTGAGGGGGCATGGCCTCCCAATGAGAATGGGGTGGCTGTGAGTTATTAGCAGTCAACTATCGGAGTAGCTGGAGCAGGAAGCACTTACAGCACACACAGCATCAACTACAGGTGTTCACCTGCAAAGCTTTGTTACTATGTTCCTAGGAATATTGATGCTGGCAATGTTGATTCCACACATATCATGGAATACTCCTCTTTGCAAAAATGTCGTTCATTCTATGTATCTTTATATTATCATAATAATTGTTTTTTTCTCCTTATGCTTATAAGAAATCTATAGAAGAGAAGAAGAAAATCTATAGCATTTTATTTTCCATACTCATTTTGGAAAAAAAAAAATATCCTAGTGAAGAATTCACTTTGTAGCATTAAATGCTCAGCCCATAATTCTTTCATTACTGGATGATGATAATGAGTAAAAGAGGTAAAGAAAGAAGAAAAGATAAAATGACAAGGAGAATTTCTGCAAAGAGGACTTGAAGAGCTAGGGGAAAGAAGGAGGCTTCCTGAAGAATAAAATCAAGTGTCTTTTATTCAGTGGGAACCTTATCAAAGACAGCTTACCAGAGAAGACAGGATTTGTTGAGACATTTTTTAATAAAGGCCATTGAAAGATGTGTTTGTTCATGAAATACCCAACTACAGACATAATTTAGAGAAATACAAGTGGTTTAAAATCTGAAAAGGAAAACGATGATCTATCTTAAGGACAGAAAATTTTATGTGTTATCACAAGAGAATGAAAATAGGAAGAATCATTTGATATATTTATGAGAGTTTTAAAAAATCAATTATTAAAGAGATTATGAAATACTTTGAAGAGATAGAAAGGAAGCTGACTTTAAAATAAATATATGTTTATACTTATAGGACACTAGAGCAAAAAATGCAATAATATTGGCATGTGTATAACTCTTTCATAAAGTTGACATTCAGATTGCATGAAATATGATATATTTTAAAATTATTTCTATGATTTTAACATAAAATGTGTAATTGAACAATTTTTTATTATATGAAAATATTCCTGATGTAATGTGTAAATTGAATATTTTAAATAAAAGAATCCTTAGTGTTTGCTTTTGGCCAAATCAAGTGAAAATTCAAATTGTAAAAAAAGTTACAGTCAACAATCATTGTTTACATTAGTGAACTCATTTACTACACATTAAAGTAACACTATAATAAACACAACAGCTTAGTGCCAGTGAATGAATAGCTTGTTGGGAAGAACAGAAAGTCAAGACAGACTCAAGTGCAAATGAATATATGTTTAATATAATAAAAGTTGCCTTAAAATTAGTTATGAAAAGATGAATCCCATTATTTCCTTGTTCTATAGTACAATTCTGATATCTCTGTAGTTAATTTGAAAATAACACATCAACTAATAAAGGTACTAGAAGAAAACACATTACTCAAAGAATAAACTTGGGGCAAGAAAGCATGTTTTAGCAAGGTCACACTATTCTAATCACATACTGTGAAAATATTGATAACTTATCATAACATTTAAACATTTTTATAGATTAGAAAACCATAAGCAAAATCATATTTAAAAAAAGAAATGGGACAGGCACAGTGGCTCACGCCTGTGATCCCAGTACTTTTGGAGGCTGAGGCAGGTGGACCACTTGAGGTTAGGAGTTCGAGATCAGCCTGGCCAACCTGGCGAAACCCCATCTCTGCTAAAAATACAAAAATTAGACGGGCATGGTGGCACATGCCTGTAATCCCAGCTATGCGGGAGGCTGAGGCAGGAGAATTGCTTGAACCCGGGAGGCGGAGGCTGCTGTGAGCTGAGATCGTGTCACTGCATGACAGAGCGAGACTCTGACTCAAAAAAAAAATAAAAGAGAGATAACAAAATGTTATACAAAGGGTGTAAAAAGGTTAACAGTCATCTTTGATAAAGGTTATGTATAAATCATTAATCAATAAAAGTGAAATTCAATTTTGTGTGTGTGTGTGTGTGTGTGTTTGTAGAATAAGAGAACATACATGTACTGGGTAAGCAACATGATAATAAAAGGCCCAAGGAAAAATAAGCAAACCACATAAACACACAGATTATTTTTTAAGAAAAGTGCAATGGTTAAGGAACACATGAAAATATAATAAAGTTGAGGGTAATTTTATAATCTTAAAATATAAATGTAAAAATCAAGTGGGCGTGATGGCATGCGTCTGTAGTCCCACCTTCTCGGGAGGCTAAGGCAGGAGAATCGCTTGAACCCAGAAGGCGAGGCTGCATGAGCCGAGATCACGCCACTGCACTCCAACCTGCGTGACAGAGCAAGATTCCAAAAATAGCATAAAATAGCATAAAATAAATAAACAGCATAAAAAATAGCATAAAACAGAGCAAAAATAGCATAAAATAAAATTAAATTAAAAATAAAATAAAATATAAGATGTAAATACATCGTTTAAATCAATCATAAGCAATTTGATGGAGCCAAGTGTTACCTAGGCTAGTTTGAAGAAATATGCACCTCATGAATTATTGGTGGGAATGTTAATTGATGCAACTTGCTTGTAGGGAGCATCAATATCTACAAAATTTTAACATGCACATATCATCAGATCAAGAAAATTAACCTAAAAATGCACTTGAAAATGTACATGTTCAGGGAACTTCATATAGGCATTGTCTGTGATTCCAAAAGGTTAAAACAATGATAGGCTAACATCGTGGAATAATTTACAGTTATTATAAAAGAATAAGGTAGATCTACCTGTGATCTAATGTGATCAGAAACACATGTACACACATGCACATTCATAAACACGCGTTCTTCCATATGCTTTGAAATGTCCTCCAGTAAATAATCTTTTAATACAACTTGGCTCTGTGAAAGACAAAACGGGTACAATACAAGTGCTAGAAGAAAGCCTGGAAGGAGAGGAATCTGAGATAGCCGAGCCGCACAGTGGAAGCAGGGCAAAATCCCTGTCACTCCTAGGGGAGAGCTGCCTGGGCCAGCAACCAGACCCATCTGATAACAATGGGAGAGGCAATGATTGTCTTATTCTACAGAGATTTGGGGATTTATTTGTGACTGCAGCCTTTCCTTGTCTATATCAGAAAATAAAATATATACATTTATTACTCTTTTCCCCAAAAGTGCAAAATAAATTTTAACATAAGAATTATCTTGATTTTATTGTACTTTCTTTAAATTTTTCTTTCCTATAAGAAAATATTTTCAAATTTTGGGGTTAGAAAACAACGAAAAATTCTCTTACATTCCGTTTATTTCAAGATTTCAGCACACAGTCTGGCCTTTATTTTTTCCAAACCAGCAAACATTTTGGAACACAAACTTAGTTGCTCAGCTTTCAGATAAAGCCTAAGACTATACATATAATGTAAGGCAGGCAGTGAATAATTTATTTCACAAAATATCACACAGAAATTGTGAAAACAGAGGAATATAGCTTGTGACTACTTAGTTGCCTCAGGTAAGAGATAGATCTGTATATGAATCATTGCTCAACCAAAAATCTAGTAATAACCCATCTCAGGTAAAGTTCATATTGCACAAGTAAAGAAAACTTTACAGAAATATGCAGCTATAATAATATGCTTCACTATTTTGAACGATTCTAAACATATAATTTGCAAGAGACACCGGATCATAATGTTTTACAGTATTCCGTTTACATTATGAAATTGAATACAAGGTGGCTAAAAGTTACTTACTCCCAGGAATAACATGTCATCATTGAATAGCGAGCACGGTAAAGATGATCACACCAGCAGTAGCAACACCTTTATTTGAGCTTTGCCTAAACAGAAAAGAATAATGTTAACTTTAACTAGACGATAGTCCCATGTGTTCTTAAATATACAAATCACTTGATAATAACAATGTTTTAAAATACTGAAGGCTAAAATTTTAGTGTTTGTATTTACAAAATCAATTGCCTGTCAGTGTTTCATTTGAGTCTTTACTATCTAGAGAGTAATCTAATTTACAAAGCTACAATAGTTTTGGCATAAACATAAATAACATGCCTTTCAATAATCAAGACTTTATTTGCTCTATCCATGAAAAAATACAAGAAAGTCTATGTTTTATTTAAAAAATATTTTCATACACGTGTGTATATGATTTTATATATATAAGCACATTGTGACAAAATATTACATACTGAATTTTTAAATTGACAAATAATAATTGTATACATTCATGGGGTCCATAGTGATGTTTTGAAACAGATCCTACATAGTGGTCGTATCAGAAAAATAGCATATTCACCATCTCAGACATTTATCATCCCTTGGTGTTGCGAACATTTAATATCCGCCCTGTACCTATTTGAAACTATATATTAATGTTAACTACAGTCATCCTACAGGGCTATAAAACACTAGAACCTATTCTTTCCATCTAGTTATGGTTTTGTATCCTTTAAGAAAATCTTTCCCTGTGCCTCTTTCTCCCTACTCTTCCCAGCCTCTAGTATCCTCTGTTCTACTTTTTACTTCTATGAGATCACCTTTGCTTTAGCTTCCACATACAAGTGAGAACATGTGGTGTTTCACTTTCTGTGTCTGATTTATTTCACTTAACATAATATCCTCCGGTTCTTACTATGTTGCCACAAATTACAAGATTTTATTTCTTTTTAATGCCTGAATAGTATTCCATTGTGCATAATATATACCACCTTTTCTTTATCCATCCATCTGTTGTTGGACACCTAGGCTGATCCCATATCTTGGCTATTGTGAACAGGACTGCTATAAACATGGGGGTGCAGATGTCTCTTCCACAAATGGATTTCCTTTCCTTTGGATAAATGCCCAGTAGTGAGATTGCTGGATCATATGGGAGTTCTTCTTGTGGTGTTTCGGGGAAACTCCATTCTGTTCTCCATAGTAGCTATACTAGGTTTAGTTTTGTTTTGTTTTGTTTTTTTCTGATCTCTCTACATTAAACTCTCAAAGCAGGCAACACTTGGTGGCACACTTGGGGTATCTCTGGCTTACATAAGTTGTCTTCTACAGAGTGTTCCTTCTTGTGTTCACACTAGTTTGGATGATCATCTTTTATTCTATTTTCCTCATAAAAATAACTTCTATGTCAACTGATTTCAGTTTTCAGATAAATACCTGGCTCTCTATTTTATTGTAGAATTGAAAAAAAAAAACCAGAAAGCGATAAATACTTTGGTTGTGGAATCAATTAGATTTTTAAACAGATTTCTCTTCCCAGTATTCTCCCAATATTCCATAAAACAATATATTTTTACTCAGTATTATTTTAAAATACTTCAAGGTCTCACTAAAGGCAAGACACGCCTATATGAAATTTGAAACGTTACTAAAATGGAAACATTCTGCTAGCGATGATTTCATTAGCAGTGGGAAATATGCAAATATTTCTAGAGTAAATTGATTGAGGTTTATCTCTCTGTGAAGCTGCTTGAGAGTTTCCACCCTTATCCAGGTGTTGCAGTGTAGGCAGACACATGTTATGAACAAAGGGACTCTTTGATGCCAACATCATATCACTCCAAATTGAACAATGCACCTTATCACAAGGCAATTCTTTCTTGTTTTATCCCCTCATTAAAAGAAAATAAGAGTGGAAATGCATGTGCTTGCAATCCTCTAATACATTTGTTAGAAACAAGCTTGATGGGGCGGGCATGTAAAGCAAAAAGGACTCTTCTGCAAAGAGGCTGATTCACTACTAAGTGCATGCTTTGGATTTATCAGGGTAAGAGATGAAAATAAGAAGATGCAACAATCTTTCTTTGTTCTTAGATGCTGGAGATATTTTGCTTCATTCATTTGCTTTCAAACAAGTACAAACTGCTGCTCAATGTCATCTACTATTAGCCTTCATCTGGATGAGCACATTTTATCTTGAACTTTGACCCACTTCCTACCTTCTCCCTGACCCTTTACACTGGGATGCAAACTTTATGCAGGTAGGGACTTTGTTTTCGGCACTGATATCTCTCCAATATCTAACACATGGTCAGTAAACATCTATGAATGAATGAATGGAGCTAGAATTGTCATGAGCCACGTATTCTCTATTTGAGACACAATTTTGAATTTCTGTCAAACAGACACTAGAAAGAGCTTCAGGATTTGGAGAAGAGCTACTAAGACCATCTATTTCTTCTCTGTCTACTACATATGAATCCAAAACACCAAGAAGAAGAGAAGTGTTAGTTACATCCTTATTACTTATTTCTATAGAAAGTCTAGTTCACTCTAACTAATGACACATATGACCACTACGTTCACGTTTTCTATTATTTTAAAGCAATACAGTCATCAAAATAATGGACATTTCATTGATTAGTTTTGACTTTTCAGGTGATTTCTGACAATGATATTCTATAAGATAATAAAATACCATTATTGTAACGAGAACTAATATTTTATTAGCACTTCACAACTTAAAAAGTACATCCACACTTATTTAGTAATTGTATAAGCCATTACTCATTTTGTTTTTCTTTTCTGATCTTAAACTTTAAACATGTATTTAATATCTCACTCTATATTTATTAATTATTCTTCTTTAGTGTCTGTAACACCTTACATATGACGTGTGGGTAGGAGAAGTGGTAGAGGCTTTTAACATATGTTATTTTGTTTAATCTCCAGAAAAATCTTACAAAGCTTATAATACTCCCATCACACACAGGAAAAAAAGAAGATTCAGCAGGATAGAGACTACATATTTTAAAGTCTGTTTTCTTTCTGCTATTTCAGACTGCTGTCTACATAACACTTAATATGTTGGGTTAACGACTATGGAGACTGGTTGGCCTACATTCCAACGTTCTTTTTATTTGCATATCTTCACTTTTAGAGAAATTAGTCACAGGAGAGTCTTCTAGTTTGTCCCACTCCTACAGGTTTTTTTCTGCTAATTTTTTTCCTAGTTTTTTTTAGTCTTGTTCAAAAACTGTTATTAGATAAAATGTTCTTCTCAGACATATAACTAACTTCTGGATTGAATGTTTCCTAGTAGTAATTTTTATTTTTATCATTTATTGCCCTGCTTCTGAATGTGGAAAAATATTCAATCACAAATTAAAGTTCTGTATTAGCTCTTTTTATTTTAGTATAGCCAGGAAGGGCAGTATAGTTGAGAGGTGGGGTAAGAAACATAGACAGATCAGATAATCAATAAGATTACTACTACTTAGGATTAATCAGTTCTGAAACCTAAACTGTCAGCAGCATAAGCACACATCAGTTAACATACCAGCTAATGATTGAAATTAATTTGGTTATATGTTGTATCCACATTTTTACATAATATGTAGTTACTTTAAGTTATACCCAATAACAGGTTTCAAAATGGAGATGCCTCATTTGCTTGGACTTTGGTGTTTTAATACTTTTCATCTAGATATGATTTCAGCTATAATCTGTTGTTTAAACCAGAATGTAATTTACTCAAAGGACATCCAAGTCCTTTGAATCAATGCCTTATAATGACTCTTAACTGTCTACACCATCGCATAACCACTCTCATGTCTGAATTCGTCTCAAAACAAATTAAACTGGACTCAGGAAAATAGGAGTCTAATTCCAGATCTGCCAATGCAGAGTTGTGAGACGTCTTCAAAGTTTGGTCAATTGTTTGTAGGACGTTTTTGGTTTGCATTAGTCATTTTTGCCCAACATTATCCCTGAAGTCTTTAGGCCTCCCTCTTTCAGGGAAAAGCATAAAATTCCCAGAATCACCTATCATTTGATTGATATTATCATATCTTTCCTTCTTATTATTAGTATCCATACTAAGGCTAAAAAAAAATCTCATAATCAATTGCCATTCAATTCAGTCAGTATTGGTGTCTGTAAAATGCCTTAAGAAACTTTTAGTAGATTTGTAATTTAAGAGAAATCTTACATATATATATACATATATACATATATATAAAACTAATACAGCTACTATATATATACACATATATACACACACACATATATACACATATATACATATATATACACAAATATATGTGTATATATATAGTAGCTGTATTAGTTAAGGGAAGTATACTACTTATAGATTTAACAATAAACTTTGCAATACAAAAACCTTTGTAGAGTTTTATTTCTTGTAATTTGACTTACATTTAAATACCTTTAGCTAATATGTTATCTACACTTATGTAGCACATACTACGTAATAATCACTGCACTAGCATCCCAAATGCATGAAACTGTTCAATCTTCACATCTTTGTGGGTTATAAGGTATAAGGCTATGAGGAGTTAATTAAATTACCCAAGATGACCCTCCAGGTAAGTGACAGATCCAGTATTTGAATTGTGGATAAGATGACAAAATAAAAGATACCTCTTTTAAGGAATATGGTGTTTCTCTAGGAATAGGAGCTTGACATCTTTTTAGAGAATCTATAAGTCAGGATCCAATCAGGAGAAAGACATCACATACTAATTTGAAAAGATGAAGTTTAACATGAAATATTGTTTAATTGTGATAAAAGTTACTACAAAATATACATAGAACTCTGAAGGATTCTATAGGGATGAGTGAGAGTATTCAAGGGAGAACAAAGTTGGAAGTGAGGTCTCTCCCAAAGCTGAGGCTCCAACATCATTGGAGAAGGCGTGCTTTATGTCCATTGGAAGGCTAAAAAGTTTGCTGGTTTTCCTAGGCCAGAGAATAAGCAGAAGTAACATTTTCAGGATATAAGGATGCTGAGGCTGACAGGCAGACACATAAAGGGAGTAGGGGTGCTGCTGCAAGTGGGAGACCAGGAGCAAGTGACATCTGTTTGGTGAGGAAAACAGAAAACAGCCCTCTGGATTGCAGGTGAGCAGAGGCTGCTGCAACTTTCAGAGCCATAGGAAAATTGTCAAAGAGTCAAAGTTGGTGGACGGTTTTGCAGAGGGCATTGGTGTGACCCTGCAGGTTCTAGGCCTCAAGCATGTAGACAGTCTGTAGGCAAGGGAATTTCCAAGCCCAGGCCATGGTTGTAAAGTCACTGAGGAACTGTGCCCTCTGTGTCTGATGTCTCCACCCACATACCCTGTTGACTAACTGTGCTGCAGAAGTATGAGAAAACAAAATAAGGCCTGATAGAACCAGGAAGAAAATCTCCCTCTCGCCTACAATGCCCCTACAGCACCCAATTCTGACCAGGCTTTACATAGTGGTCCCTGTATAGGAGAAATGCTTACAGAGTTCAGTACATTATCATAGAACTGGTACTCAAGGGTGGATTTACAGACCAGATGCAGTAAATTGATAACCAGCACAGACCACGACAAATTTGTTGTTATAGAGTTTATTTACACAGTTTAAAAATCATTTGAGAAGAGTGCCACCAATAATAAAAATTACGTCTTAAGTTAAACATCTGAGTTATTGCACAGACTTTTTAAGACCACACAAATTTTGTTGCAGAAATTGCAAGGAATGGAATTGCCCCCAACCTAACACAGCCACTGATGGCTCTCACCTTTCAAAGTATAGGTTTCCCTTTATATTATTGAATAAGCCACTTTCCTAGTCTCATGTAAGGAATGATTTCAAACAGAAGTACTTTAGCCGTCTCTCAGTAACGATACAATGAAAGCTATCAATCCTTGTGATGACTCTTCAAAACCCCAAGCATAAGTGCCTTTCACTAAGGTAGACATGTTTCACGGAAGATATACAAATTAAAAAAAAAAAGAAAAAAAGAGAGAAAAGTTAAAAAAGAATTTCAAAGAAGTTTACAGTTTTCTATTACAATTGCTTTTAAAACTGAAAGGAATTTTCATCCATACAATGCAAATTCTATTCTAGTTTTAGGTTTAGAAGATACTGAAATGAATCAGGAAACTCTATAGCATTATTCTTGGTTAACTTTTATCCTTAGGAGCTAAGTATAAACTCATTTGTGTTCTCCTAAAGTTTTGAAATTGGTTCTGGTTTGATTTTTGAATTATTATTTGGAGGAAGAGAGCAGATATTATTTTTTTCAACCATTCTTTTTAATATGCTTGGAAGAAAATCAAGTAGGACTGGGATATATTAAATTATAATTTATGCTCCCTTAAACTTAGCTAGATTTGAAGAATTTATGTTGCCCCAAATACTTGAGCCAGTTTTATGTTCTTAACATAGCAACAAACAAAATGTTAAGGAAAATCCTTTTGAATGATTACACTGCTCCAATTATCTTCTCTTCCCTGAATGTGAAGGAAATGTCAAGTGGGGGAAGTTTAAAATGATTAATATATTGCTCTCTAATTAAAATTACAGTAGACAAATTATACTGAATGGGCAAAAGCTGGAAGCATTCCCTTTGAAAACTGGCATAAGATCAGATGCCCTCTCTCACAATTCCTGTTCAACACAGTACTGGAAATTCTGGTAAGGGCAATCAGGCAAAAGAAAGAAATAAGGAGTATTAAAACAGGAAGAGAGGAAGTCAAATTGTTTCTGTTTGCAGATGACATGATTCTATATTTAGAAAACCCCATTGTATCAGCCCCAAAACTCCGTAAGCTGATAGGCAACTTCAGCAGAGTCTCAGGATAAAAAAATCAATGTGCAAAAATCACAAGCATTCCTATACACCAACAATAGGCAAGCAAAGAACTAAACCATGAAAAAACTCCCATTCCCAATTGTTACAAAGGGAATAAAATACCTAGGAATACAACTTACAAGGGACTGAAGGACCTATTCAAGGAGAACTACACACCACTGCTCAAGGGAATTTTCAATTTCCACACAAATGGAAAAATCATTCCATGCTTACAGACAGGAAGAATCAGTATTGTGAAAATGGCCATACTGCCCAAAGTAATTTATAGATTCCATGCTATTCCCATCAAGCTACCATTGACTTTCCTCACAGAATTAGAAAAAAACTACTTTAAATTCCATATAGAACCCAAAGAAAAGCCTATATAGCCAAGACAATCCTAAGCAAAAGAAAAAAGCTGGAGGCATCATGCTACCTTACTTCAAACTATACTACAAGGCTACAATAACCAAAACAGCATGGCATTGGTACCAAAACAGATGTATAGACCAATAGAACAGACCAGAGACCTCAGAAATAACACCACAAATCTACAACTGTCTGATCTTTGACAAACCTGACAAAAACAAGAAATGGGGAAAGGATACCATATTTAATAAATGGTGCTGGGAAAACTGGCTAGCCACATGTAGAGAACCAAAACTGGACTCTTTCCTCGCACCTTACACAAAAATTAACTCAAGATGTATTAAAATTTAAGTGTAAAACCCAAAACCATAAAACCCTAGAAGAAAACCTAGGCAATACCATTCAGGACATAGGCATGGGCAAAGACTTCATGACTAAAACACCAAAAGCAATTGCAACAAAAGCCAAAATTGACAAATGGAGTCTAATTAAACTAAGGAGCATCTGGGCAGCAAAAGCAACTAGCATCAGAGTGAACAGGTAACCTAAGAAATGGGAGAAAATATTTGCAATCTACCCATCTGACAAAGTTCTAATATCCAGAATCTATAAGGAACTTAAACAAATTTACAAGAAAAAAATAACCCCATCAGAANAAAACTGGCTAGCCACATGTAGAGAACCAAAACTGGACTCTTTCCTCGCACCTTACACAAAAATTAACTCAAGATGTATTAAAAATTTAAGTGTAAAACCCAAAACCATAAAAACCCTAGAAGAAAACCTAGGCAATACCATTCAGGACATAGGCATGGGCAAAGACTTCATGACTAAAACACCAAAAGCAATTGCAACAAAAGCCAAAATTGACAAATGGAGTCTAATTAAACTAAGGAGCATCTGGGCAGCAAAAGCAACTAGCATCAGAGTGAACAGGTAACCTAAGAAATGGGAGAAAATATTTGCAATCTACCCATCTGACAAAGTTCTAATATCCAGAATCTATAAGGAACTTAAACAAATTTACAAGAAAAAAATAACCCCATCAGAAAGTGGGCAAAGGATATGAACAGGCACTTCTCAAAAGAAGACATTTATGCCGCCAACAACCATATGAAAAAAAGCTCATCATTTCTCATCATTGGATAAATTCAAATTAAAACCACAATGAGATACCATCTCATGCCAGTCAGAATGACAATTATTAAAAAGTCAGGAAATAATAGATGCTGGCAAGGATATGGAGAAATAGGAACGCTTCTGCACTGTCGGTGAGAGTGTCAATTAGTTCATCCATTGTCGAAGACAGTGTGGTGATTTCTCAAGGATCTACAACCAGAAATACCATTTGACTCAGCAATCCCATTACTAGGTATATACCCAAATGATTAAAAATCATTCTACTATAAAGACACATGCAGATGTATGTTTATTGCAGTACTATTTACAATAGCAAAGACTTGGAACCAACCCAAATGCCCATCAATGTTAGACTGAATAAAGAAAATGTGGCATGGAATACTATGCAGCCATAAAAAAAAATGAGATCATGTCCTTTGCAGGGATGTGGATGAAGTTGGAAGCCTTCAAACTCAGCAAACTAACACAGAAAAAGAAAAGCAAACACCAGATATTTTCAAACGTAAGTGGGAGTTGAACAATGAGAACACATGGACACGGGGAGGGGAACAACACATGGACACAGGGAGGGGAACAACACAACCAGTGCCTGTAGGGGTTCAGGGGGGACAGGAGGGAGAGTATTAGGACAAATACCTAATGCATGCAGGGCTTAAAACTCTAGATGACGGGTTGATTAGTGCAGCAAACCACCATGGCACATGTATACCTATGTAACAAACCTGTACATTCTGCATATGTGTCCTGGAACTTAGAGTAAAATTTTTAAAAAGGCTATTATAAGAGATTTGCTCACACTATGGCCAAGTGAAGGCCTAAAATTAAAGAAAAACAATCTTCCGATTGTAACGATAAACTCAGAAACAATAAAAAGCAATCACCTACAGGTGTTTGATAGTGAAAAAAATAATTTGGCAGATTTTAGTGAAAAGCCAATCAGTGGAAGAAGGAAAAAGCATGGGTGGTTTCCCACTTTACCGGCTTTAAACAGACAGATTACAGTCAATCCAACATGTGACAGATAAAACTCTAGGAGAAGAAAAGATCTATAGAGTTTTCAATGTGAATAAAACCGAGTAAAATCCTTGCTTTAAAAAGTTATTCTCGGCCTGGTGCGGTGGTGGCTCACGCTTAATCCCAGCACTTTGGGAGGCCAAGGTGGGCTGATCATGAGGTCAGGAGATGGAGACCATCCTGGCTAACACGGTGAAACCTCATCTCTACTAAAAATACAAAAAATTAGCCAGGCGTGGTGGCAGACGCCTGTAGTCCCAGCTACTTGGGAGGCTGAGGCAGGAGAATGGCATGAACCCAGGAGGTGGAGCTTGCAGTGAGCCAAGATCATGCCACTGTGCTCCAGCCTGGGTGACAGAGCGAGATTCCATTAAAAAAAAAAAAAAAAAAAAAAAAAAAAAAAAAAAAATCGTTCTTTGGAGAAATATAAAATAATAAAAAATCTATGCAACATAGCAGTTACAATGGCTAGGATACAACAAGATATAACCCCAAAATTATCTCACAACTAAGAAGAAAATCGTAATTTATTCGCAAGAGAAAGATTAACCAAGAAATACAAACCCAGGATGATCAAGATAGAAGAATTAGAAGCCAAGTTTTCTCAATTTGGAGAAAGAAATTTATGGATTCAAAATATTACCAAATCTCAAACAAGGTAATTATAAAACCACCACTAAGCACATCACAAATAAAATACAAAATAAAAAATAAAAAATAAAATTAAGAAAAGTCTTAAAAAAAAAACAGAGAAAATGGAATATAATGTACAGGGAAAGAGTAATTCTAAACATTGTTAATTACTAATTAAAAACCCCTGAGGTCAGAAAACAGTAGAACAACAGCCTTAAAATGTTGAAGGAAGAAAAGAGAAAAAATAATCAGAATTCTGTATCTGTCTCAGAAACTGGAAATTCTTCTTCAAAATGAAAGTGAACTAAAGGCATTTATACATACATAAAATGAAAGAATCAGGTCCCAAGATATTTGCACTATCAAAAAAAAATGTTAAAGGAAGTTTTTAAAGTCATACCAGATTGAAAGTGAAATCTACATGAAGGAAAGGCAAGGCTTAGACAAAATATCTGGACAAATTTAACACCTTTTTATTTTTAATTGATTTCAGATTAATATGAGTGTTTAAAGCAAACATGTTAACATTGTATCTCAGAGCCCACCATGATTGCAGATGGGTACATACGGAAATTGCAGTATGAATGAGGGAGTCGGGGGGTGGACATGCATTGCTGCTAAGTGTTTTCTTCATAGTGTGTAAAATTGAAAAATGTTAACTCCAACTAGACTCCCAAAAGTTACAGATTCATATTGTAATCCCTGTTTTAACCACAATAGACTTAATGCTAAGCGGCATATCTAAAAATCCGTTAGACGATAGAAAATGAGCTTCCGAAAACATTTTCAAAGAATCCAAAAAAATTGAGGAAAGAGAAACAGAGGGAAAAAACGAGAGCGGATATACAGAAAATGCTAGATCTAAATTCAAAAACCAAAAAACTATGTAAATATGAATATGATAGCACTCCAATTAAAAGACAGAAAGTATTAGAATAGGTTAAAAGACATGTTCCAACTGTATACTATTTACAAAAGACAGACTTTAATATAACGTCACAGATAGGTTGAAAGTGGACGAATGAAAAGTGGTAAGACAGGAAGGCTGGAGTGACTATACTAACATCAGATAATAGCAATTTGAAGTAAAAGTGTTACAAGAAATAAAATGAGTTATTTTCTAATAATAAATGCGTCTATTCTTTAGGAATACATAACAATCATAAATGTCTATGTGCCTAGTTAAAGCTCTTAAATACATGAAGCGAGCATAAACATTAAAAGGAGATTTAGGAGATGTATGGTCATAGTTGGAGATGTTAATATCACTTTCTCAGTAGTTGGTAGACTAGTTAGGTTGAAGAAAATCAATAAAGATATAGATGATCTGAACAAGAACAATAACTTTGACTTTTCAAATGTATATAGTATATTCATTGAGATAGATCATATGGTACTTTACAAAACAAGGCTAGATATAATAAAAATGGCTGTAATAACACAGTGTATGTTTTCTGACAATAATAAAATTAAATTAAAAACCAGTAACAGGCTGGGCATGGTGGCTCATGCCTGTAATCCCAGCACTTTGGAAGGCAGAGGTGGGCAGATCACAAAGTCAGGAGTTCGAGACTAGCCTGGCCAATATGGTGAAACCCCATTTCTACTAAAAAAATACAAAAATTTGCCAGGCCTGGTGGTGTGCACCTGTATTCCCAGCTACTCAGGAGACTAAGGCAGGAGAATCGCATGAACCCGGGAGGAGGAGGTTGTAGTGAGCCGAGATTGCACCACGGCACTCCAGTCTGGGTGACAGAGTAAGACTCTGTCAAAAGAAACAAAAGAAAACATAACAAAACAAAAAAATAAGATATATAGAAAAATGCAAATATTTGGAAATTAAACAGCATAATTTTCAATAATTATTCAAAGACAAAATCATAAAATTAGAACTATTTTAAATTAAATGATACAGAAAATATTACATATAAAATATACAGCATGCAGTTAAAATGTTTAGAAGAGATTTCATAACTTTAGATTCTTATAATAGAAAGGAAGAAAAACCTAAAATTCATGATCTATGGTTCATCCTAAGTAGACAGAAAAAAGAAAGCAAAGTAAATCCTAAGTAATGTAAGAGTAGAATTCAATAAAATAGAAAACAAAACAACACAAAAGAAAACAAAGCCAAAAGTGGCACTTTCAAAAGATCCACAAATTGATAGATCCATGCGTTCAAGAAAACAAAAAATAAAAGGCACAGATATCAGCAATGAAAAAAGTGTTTCTGACTACTGATCCTACAGACAATAAATTATAAAGTAATATGAACAACTTCATGAAATCTACAGACACACACACACATAATACACACACACACACGAACACGCATACACACCCCGTAGATGGCCTGGTACTTTCACTGGTGAATTACATCAAACATTTAAAAAGTACCAGTCTTGGTTGGGCACGGTGGCTCACCCCTGTAATCCTAGTACTTTGGGAGGCCGATGTGGGCGGATCATCTGCGGTCAGGAATTTTGAGACTAGCCTGACCAACATGGTGAAACCCTGTCTCTACTAAAAGTACAAAATTAGTCCGGTGTGATGGCGCATGCCTGTAATCCCAGCTACTCAGGAGGCTGAGGCAAGAGAATCGCTTAAACCCGGGAGACGGAGGTTGCAGCGAGCCGAGATTACGCTATTGCGCTCCAGCCTGGAGACAGAGCAAAACTGCATCTAAAAAAAAAAAAAAAAAAGTACCGGAAGTATCAGTTTTAAACAAACTCTATCAAAAGTGAAACAAGAAATAACTCTAATACCAAAACTCAAAAAAGACATTACAAAAATAGAAAATTACAAGCCAATAACCTTAAGGAATCTACCCCTTAATAAAATATTAGCAAATTGAATCCACCTATGATAATACCTTACAACTAAATGGAATTTATTTTAAAACTGCTAGATTGGTTTAATGTTCAATGCTAATCAATATAATTTGCCATAATATCAGAATAAAAGAATAATCATGTGATCATTTCAGTAAGTGTGTAAAATATTTAACAAAGCTTAACTCTCAGGCACACTACAAAGTCTTCAGAAAACAGGAATCAGAGGGAATCCCATTGACTTAATAAAGAGTAAGTATTAAAAAAAGAAACTGAAGGTAACATTTTGCTTAATAGTGAATCATTGCAGAAATTTCCCCTCAGTTTGGGAATAAGGGATGGGTACTTCCATTATTTCTTGCCAATATTCAATTAAATGGCCTAGCCATTACAACTAACTAAATAAGCCAAAAGCATAAAGGTGATAGAGGAAGAAATAAAACTTACTCTGTTTGCAGATGACATAATTGCTTATGTAGAAAATTTTAAGGAATCTATCTATAAAATGGTTTTTTAAACTAGCTAATGAATTCAGCATATTCACAAGGTAGAAGTTAATGAATAAAATACATTGTATTCATATATGTGAGTAGAAAATATTTAGAAAATAAAAAATTTTTAAAGCAATTTATAATGAGGTCACAATCATAAAACACTTATGAATAATCATGAAAATATATGCAAAGCCTCTCAATAAAAGCTATATTTTATTATGTATTTGCAGAGAAAATTTTAAAAACACCAAAAGATAGATGTAAAGATGGATTATGTTCACAGACCAGAGTGATCAATATTATTAAGATGCCAATAGCCAAATTTATTTCTAGATCAAATAATCCTCATCATTACTCTTTTGCTTACTTGTAGAAGAGTTTTATAGAAATTGACAAATTAATGTTAAAATTGATAAGAAAATGAAAATAGAAAATCTTAAAATGAAAACAAAATTAGAAGAATTATACTATCTGATTTTAAGACTCTAGTAAAGCTACTGCAAAGGAATGTGGAAATGGCATAAGTAACAACTAATAAATTAACAAATGAAAATTAGAAGCCCAGAAATAGACCCAGTCATTGGGTTTTCACAAAGAAACCAAAGAAATTTAATGGATAAAAGTAAGTCTTTTACACAAATTATGCAGGAAAACTATTTTAAAATATTTTAAAATAAGCCTCACCCCTATTTCACACCACACACAAATATTAGTTTGAATTGGATCACCAATTTAAACATAAAAGCTGAAATCATAGAGTTTATTAAAAACATAAACAAATCTTTATAATCTTGAGATTAGCAAGTATTTCTTAGACAAGTCACAGAAAGCAAAAAATCTAAAGCAATAAACTATACTTTATTAAAATTAAAATTATCTACTCTTCAACAACACTGTTGAGAAAAGAAACAGGTAAATCATCTATTAGAAGAAAATATTTGAAAAGTATATATTTAACAAAGGACCAGTATCTAAGATATATAAATACCTTGTATAACTCAGTAATTAGAGTAAATAACCCCATAAAAAATGGGCCAATGAGTTGTACAGACAAGGAAACCAATTGTGAATCAGTACATGAAAAATGGGAAAACTTAATCATCAGGGAAATCTGAGAAGTCACAAAGAGGTATCACTACACACCTACCATCATGGCTAAAATTAAAATGATTGGCAATACTAAAATTTGGTGAGAATTTTATTTAGTAGCACATTATGGGAATGTAAAGTGGTTCAACTATGTTTTTAAATTGTTTGGAAGTTAAAGTTAAACATGAACCTATCATCCTTGTGGCACAGGCATTTCATTTACTCAAGAGATTACGGTTTTCGGCATGGAGGAAATTTATGTGAAATTTGTGTCTCAGAAAATCAGCAAAACCCGCTGGCGACCGCTGCCTCCGGGAAGTTTGCAGACCGTGGAGACGTTTGCTACAGAATCTTGGGACAATGAGGAAAGTTATGTTTCACCGTGGTCTATTGGAGATTTTGGAAACTTGGACTCTGATGGAGGGTTTGAAGGAGACCATCAGTTATTGTGTGATATCAGACACCATGGTGATGTCATGGATTTACAGTTTTTTGACCAGGAAAGAATTGTCACTGCTTCGTCAACAGGATATGTAACAGTTTTCCTTCACCATCCGAATAACCAGACTCTGTCAGTCAACCAGCAGTGGACTACAGCCCACTACCACCCAGGCCCTGGCAGTCCTTCTCATAGCGGTGCACCATGTGCAGCTGTTGTGTGCAACAACCCAGAAATCGTTACAGTTGGAGAGCATGGTCGAATAAATCTCTTCAAAGCTGATCACAAGGAAGCTATAAGAACCATAGACAATGCAGATAGTAGTACATTCCATGCTGTAACCTTTCTTCAAACTCCTGAGATTCTTACTGTAAATTCAATTGGACAGTTGAAAACATGGAATTTCAGACAACAAGGAAATGAGCCTTCTCATATATTGTCACTGACTAGTGACCGAGTGCCACTCCACTGTGTTGGTAGACATCCCAACTAACAGCATGTTGTAGCTACTGGTGGCCAAGATGGAATATTGAGTATTTGGGATGTTAGACAAGGTACTATGCCTGTATCTCTGCTGAAGGCTCATGAAGCTGAAATGTGGGAAGTTCACTTTCACCCATCCAACCCAGATCATCTGTTTACCTGCTCTGAAGATGGATCCCTCTGGCACTGGGATGCTTCTACAGATGTACCTGAAAAGTTGTCACTCTTTCACCAAGGAGGAAGAAGCAGTACATTTTTGTCTCACAGCATTAGTAACCAAGCTAACGTTCACCAGTCTGTCATTAGCTCCTGGCTCAGCACCGATCCTGCAAAAGACGGAACTGAAATCACAAGCTTGCTTCCAAGTAGGTCTTTGTCTGTGAACAGTTTGGATGTTTTAGATCCTTGTCTTGTTTGTGGAACCGATGCAGAAGCAATTTATGTTACTAGACATCTTTTTTTCATAGAAGTACTGTAATTACAAGATTTCAAATAGAACATAAAATTAGCCTTTTCAAATTCAACTTCTGTGCAAAATTTTATTATCAGAAAATGTGAGAGTTGCAGGGGAAACACCAGTAAACTACCATTAATGTCAATGCCCAGTTTTGGCTTTTGTTAGCCTGACACTCCCAAACAGTTGTAGGATCTGATAGATGACTGATGACAAAAGATTGTGAACATGTGGAAGAAAATCAATGGGATTCTGGTGCTGATGAATAGGCTGCCTTCAGAGTATTATTGACAGACAGCTCCTGGAACTAGTTCTTTATTTTTGATGTTGTGGGAATTAACACATCAGTGGTGGTTATGGGAACCACCTACAGTTTTTATCAGTAGTATGTGGAATATATGCCTTCCTAATGGCAGTTACCAACGTTAATGATTATTCTTTTTACTGCAAGTATTTCCTGTGATCCTTCCACACTTTATTTCCTTAATAATAATAATAAACTTTTTCAGAAAGAATTGAGTAGAGCAAAATGACAAAGACGTATAGCTGTGTTCTATTTTTTTTCTTGTCTTTCGTTTTTTTTTTTTTTTTTTTTTTGAGGCAGAGTCTTGCTCTGCGTGCAGTGCAATGTGCAATTTCGGCTCACTGCAACTCTGCCTCCTTCCAGGTTCAAGCCGATTCTTCCTGCTCAGCCTCCTGAGATAGCTGGAACTCAGGGGTGCAGCACCACGCCCAGCATTAACTTTTTGTATTTTTAATAGAGAACAGAGTTCTCACCATGTTGCCAGGATGGTCCAATCTCTTGACCTCATCATTGATCCACCCGCCTCAATGCCCTCCAAAGTGCTGGGATTACGGTGTGAGCCGACTGTGCTCAGGCTAAAATATTTTTTAAGTGAAAACGTTTTGACAAGGTTCCTTTTTCAGGAATTAGGTTTATCTGAGGGCAGAACTCTTTCAGCTCCTTAGACCCAACTTATTTTTGTTGAAAAGGAAAAATACAACATTTTTCCCTAGAATTTAGCTTTTGTAGCTTCACAGCATAGCTGAAAGTTGCGCCAAACTGGACATTGTGCAATAAAGTAGAATTCTATATTGATAAGTGAACTGATTTTCAAACTAAAATTTGATAGATAAAAGTGTGATTAGTCAAATGGTGATATGATCAGAGTAAAGAATTTTGCCATTTTAATCCTTTTATTTTGTTTTAGCCACCTATAGTCTTACCAACCATCTTTATCCTATCCTTGTCTGCAGGGATAATAATGACCTAATGTAGTGTTTTAAGATAATTTAATGATACTATCTTTCCAAAGTTTGTTAGATTTTAAATGTATTATTGACTTGAGACCTTAATGACAAATCACTGCTATTAGACAATTGAAGTGTTAATTTACTTTGTAATTCCAATAATCATAGTTATGGAATTATGGTAAGGTTTTGCTTTTCTGTCCTAGTAAATGTACACATTTTTTGAGACGGAGTTTCGCTCTTCTTGCAAAGGCTGTAGTGAAATGGCAGAGTCTCAGCTCACTGCAACCTCCGTCTCTTAGGTTCAAGCAATTCTCCTGCCTCAGCCTTCCGAGTAGCTGGGATTAAAGCATGCGCCGCCATACCCTGATAATTTTTTTTTTTTTGAGATGAAGTTTCGCTCTTTCGCCCAGGCTGGAGTGCAGAGGCGCTATTCTCGGCTCACTGCAACGTCCACCTTCTGGTTTCAAGTGATTCTACTGCCTCAGCCTCACAAGTAGCTAGGATTATTTACAGGTGCTCGCCACCATGCCCAGCTAATTTTTGTATTTTTAGTAGAGACGGGGTTTCACTGTGTTGGCCAGGCTGGTCTTGAGCTCCTAACCTCGTGATCCACCTGCCTCAGCTTCCCAAAATGCTGGGATTACCGGCGTGAGCCTCCGCTTTTGGCTGATTTTTGTATTAATAGTAGAGACAGGGTTTCACCATGTTGGTCAGGGCTGGTCTCGAACTCCTGACCACAGGTAATCAGCCCTCCTTGGCCTCCAGAAGTGCTGGGATTACAGGCGTGAGCCACCGCGCCCTACCTATTTGCAATACTTTTAATGCCACTTTACCTCAGGGGTTTTGGATTTTTGATCTGTCTA
>NW_016814400.1:279808-298691 GCF_001698545.2 Rhinopithecus bieti | reverse complement strand
TGCTTGAGGTCCACTCCAGACCCTGTTTGCCTGGGTATCAGCAGCAGAGGTTGCAGAAGATAGAATATTGCTGAACAGCGAGTGTACCTGTCTGATTCTTACTTTGGAAGCTTCCTCTCAGGGGTGTACTCCACCCTGTGAGGTGTGGGGTGTCCGACTGCCCCTAGTGGGGGATGTCTCCCAGTTAGGCTACTCAGGGGTCAGGGACCCACTTAAGCAGGCAGTCTGTCCGTTCTCAGATCTCAACCTCTGTGTTGGGAGATCCACTGCTCTCTTCAAAGCTGTCAGACAGAGTTGTTCGGGTCTGCACAGGCCTCTGCTGCTTCCCCTGTTGTTTTTTAGCTGTGCCCTGTCCCCAGAGGTGGAGTCTACAGAGACAGGCAGGTTTCCTTGAGCTGCTGTGAGCTCCACCCAGTTCGAGCTTCTGCTGGGACTAATTTTTTAAAGAATTTTTGTTACTACCAAATAATTACAGAAAAAGCAAAGTCTAAAAGAAAATTTAAGTATAGAATTTCAAGCACACAGTATTCTTTTCATATCTGTTTCTATCCATCAATGTACATAATTTTTTAATAAAATGAAATATACATAAAAAAGAGATTATAAAATGTTTCTGTAATTATGTATATGTGATAGTGTAAATTATATATGTGTATTCACAAAGATATTGTAAAAGAATATTCATTACAGCTTTATTCATAATAGACAAAGGTTGAAAACAGCTCAGGTGTCCATCCATAGGAGAATGAATAAACAGACTAATACAACAAAATACTACTTAGCAGTAAAAAAGAAGCAAAACACTAATATGCAAGACATACCAATCTCAAAAACATTATATTGAACAGAAGAAGCTCTACACAAATAATAAGTACTGCATAATTCCTTTTATATAAAGTTATAAAATAGGTATAAATAATCCAAGTCTGTAAAAATTTAGAACAGTGGTATGAGGGTATGGGGACAGGATTCAGTTAACAGGGACGTTGGTTGATGTAATGTTCTATTTATTGGTCAGATTTGGGTTACGGAGATGTACGCACTACTAACCATTAGTGAATATACCTACTTAAGATTTCTACATTTTACTGCAGTCAGTTTTACAACAAAATATTGAAATGATAAATACTGAACTCTACTCGATGGTATACATGCTGAATATTAAAAGTGATGGTAATAATGTCTACAATTTATTTTGAAACGTACCAAGAATGAGATAGAGTGATGGATGGAGGAGAGATAGATACGTGGATATATACATAGTAAGATGACAATAGTAAGGTGTCAATGGTAGAAATCACGTAGTGAATAGAAGTAAGAGAATTCACCCTCAAGTTTACTGCAAGTTTGAAATCTTCAAAGCACAATGTTGAAATAAAGTTTTTATTCTTTCATCCCACTCTCATGTTGCTTAGGTTTATACTCTGAGAATATTTAATGAGATAATATTTGCAAAGTCCTTAAAACAATGTTTGGTATATAGTGAGTGCTAAATGAGGGGTTTGCTTTTGTTTTTTAAAGCTAACTCATTAATCAAATAGCAAAATACTTATAAGTATGAAATTAGATGTTGTCACACTGCAATGCACTGGTTAATGAGAAATTTTCAAAATAGGTTTGTGCTGTAATTCAAACAGACCTAGAATTGGCTTGAGTTGTTTTCTGCATGTACCTGTATGGCACTGACCTCTCCTCAAGGAAGGTACAGAGTTGCCGTGTTACTTTGTAAGCTCCAGTCCAAAGGGTGATTTGAGTGAGTTTGTCAACATTGTTTTTTGATAACAATAGGATTGATAATTTGCAGCTGGTCTCAGTGATAACCCTGGAGAGCTCTGCTGTTGGGACTGATTATATAGGAAGAATATGAATACGTAACCAGCAGCATATAAGAAATTTTAGCCAAAACTTCATTTGGGGCTTCCTGGTTCCAAAATATCCCATGTACAGGTGAATGTTTGGTTAATCTAGAGACACAGCTCCGTTGGAAAGGCCCACACAGAGGGAGAGCAGTGGCATCTCTCGCCTGCTATCCCCAGCCTTAGCTGTACCTTACTTAATACTGCAGCCATCCTGTGCCCTTAGCCATCCTTAGCTGTACCCTACTTAATGCTACAGACATCCTGTGCCCTTCTTGTGCAGTAGACTTTTGATTTGTAAGCATTGCCATTTGAGGTCCTGTGGGCCTTCTTTAGCAATATAGAACCCTCACTACTAACTTTAGCACAGTATTTTAGTATAATTTTCTTTTAAATCAAATTAAATGAAGAACATCATTTCACACAGTTTTTTTTTTTTTTTTTAAGAAAAGAGACGGTAGAGGCATGTGTTATCCTCAGTGGAAGTAGTGTCCAGCACCTCATGAGAGAAAAACACCTCATGTCTAATAATGCAAATGACCTTTGACTAGTTGGGTTAGCAGTATCTAATCTAAACCAATATAGTAGGACAACACAGTTTTGAAGATATAGTGAAATCTATTTTATTGAGATACTAAACAAAAGAAAATTAACTATAATTTTCCTTGAATTTTCTTAAAAGCAGCAGATAATGTTTCATTTATCAATACAACCAAGATGCCAGATTTTTTTTAACACAGTTATCAGTTGGAACGTTGTGATGGTATTCTGATGATCTCCAAAAGTGAATCATGTACATCCATGTGTACACATTGTACTGTCTTTGTCATCAAATAAAAAATTATTAATATCTTGACTAAAGGGAAGTGGCAAATAATCTATGTGTAATCCACTGTACCCCACTACTATAAGTCAGGCTGGATAGACTATCAACTATGAATCTATCTGGTACTTTTTTATTTTAGTTAGTGGCTTTTAAAATTTTTTCCTTTTGTGCAAATCAGTTTAAAAGCTCAGTTGTTATCACAGTTTATGTGCAATTTATACATTTTTTAGCTTAAAATTCCAACATAAGCATTTTCCATGTTGTTCTGAATATACATAAAATCATTTTAATGACTGAGTCACAGTGTTAGGAGAAGATAAATCACATATTACATAAAATTTCTCTACTTTTGGACATTTACATGTGTTTGTTTACTTGCTTTTTTATTATAAATGCTGACATATTCACTTCTCTATATATAACTATTGCCACATTTTGAATTATATTTTAATGTGTAGAGTTTAAAAAAAAACCCTAGAAACAATATGATCAGGGAGTTCACAAAAGATAAAGTGGAAACAACGAAGCAGCATGTTTTAAAATGTTGAATCTACCTGATTTTCTTACACCATTTAGGATTCTGAAACTGACGAATATACATGATTCCAGGGGTGTAAAAAACTGGGTGCCAGGTAATCACTTACACTTAGAAGAGTCGAATAAACGCAGTGATTAAAACAATTAAATGGCACATATGTAAAGCATTAATACAAAAAATAAAATAGGATGCTGAGTTGTGAAGGGGTTGTTCGAGACTTACTCAACATTATTCTACTAAACACTGCATCTTTAAGATATTTCTTGAAGAAATATTCTTTGTCCAATTACATTGGAAACACTTTGCATGGATTATCCGCCACCCACCCTGCCCCTCAGCAAAGTCACCATGAAGAAAAACTGACTAAGGCCATGGAAAAAACCTGCAGGAAATAAGCCTGCTTCATTTTGCGGTCAGTCAACAGTATATCATGCTGTCCCTTCATTGTTATTATTCATTATTTCAGCATGGGATCCTTTTTCCTTGGCAGCAATACCGATGTCTTAAGTGCAGTTCACTTCCAGACAAGCTGGATTATTCTAGGAAAAAGAATTTTCTGGAATTGAGAGTTTGTAGGAAAGGGTAGTATGCACAAAAGAGAAAAAAGGAAAAAAAAAACTTACCACGGTTGGCAAAATACTTTCACATGACATGACCTGAACAAATTTTCTTTTTTCACCTTACTTGCTTGGATGGGTATTTTTACAATAAGCCTACGAAAAACTCAGTATCATGGATTGAATGCAATATATTTTTTCTTTTTTGAACTTTAAGTTCTAGGGTACATGACCACAATGTGCAGGTTTGTTACATATGTGCACATGTGCCATGTTGGTGTGCTGCACTCATTAACTCGTCATTTACATTAGGTATATCTCCTAATGCTATCCCTCCCCTCTCCCCCAACCCCACGACAGGCCTCAGTGTGTGATGTTCCCCTTCCTGTGTCCATGTGTTCTCGTTTGTTCAATTCCCACCTATGAGTGAGAACATGCGGTGTTTGGTTTTTTGTCCTTGCGATAGTTTGCTGAGAATGATGGTTTCCAGCTGCATCCATGTCCCTACAAAGGACATGAACTCATCATTTTTTATGGTTGCATAGTATTCCATAGTGTATACGTGTCACATTTTTCTTAATCCAGTCTATCATTGATGGACATTTGGGTTGGTTGTACTGTGCTGATCGTGAGATCGTTCGTGCCACAATAAACTTACATGTGCATTGCGTCTATGTATCTAGGAGCGTTGATTTATAACTCCTTTTGGGTTTATGTCTGATACCCTATATAGTAATTGGGATCTGCTGCGGTCAAATGGCTATTTCTAGTCTCTATATCCTCTGAGGAATCACCACACTGTCTTCCACAATGCTGACTGTCCCATCTGACAGCTAAAAAATGTTCCTATTTCTTCCTCGACATCCTCTCCAGCACTTTTACCCTGTTGTTTCGCCGACTTTTAACGATCGCCCATTCTAACTGTGTGCAGGGATGGTAATCTACATTGCTGGCTTTGATTGCCAGGCTCTCTGATGGCCTCATAGTGTACTGATGAGTATTTTTTTTCAGTGATCTGTGGCAGCTAAATGTCTTCTTTGAGAAGTGTCTGTATCATATCCTTGCCCATTTTTTGATCGCGGTGCTTTGTTTTGTTTCTTGTTAAATCAGTGTTATGGAGTTCTTGCCCTAGTATTCCTTAGCGGATTAGCTTCTTGTCAGAATGTTTAGATGCAAAATTTTCTCCCTATTCTGTAGCATAACCTGTTCACTCTGATGTGAATTTCTTTGCTGTGCAGAACTCTTATATGCTTTATTGTAGATTGTCCATTTGTCATTTTGCTTTTGTTCCGGCCTTTGCTTTAGGTTCTTTAGACAATGAATCCTTGCCCGATGCCTATATGTCCTGATTATGGTACCGTACCTTAGAGTTTACTTATTTAGGGTTTTTTATGGTTATTAGTCCTAAACTTTAAGTCTGCTAATCCATCTTGAGCCTAACTTTATATAAGCGTTAAGGAAGGCGATCCAATTTCAGCTTGCTATTGTATGGCTAGCCGTTTTCCCAGCAGCCTATTATTAAAGCAGGATCCTTTTCCCCATTTCTCTTTATTTGTCAAGCTTTAGTCAAAGATCTAGGTCGAGTTGTAGATGCTGTGATATACTGAGGGCCCTCGTTCTGTTCATGGTCTGTATATTCGTCTGTTTGCTAATCCAGCCGTACCAGCTCTCGTTTATTGACCTGTACTGATAACCTAGGTGTCAGTATAGATTTGAAGGTCAGGTAGTCCGTGATGTGCCTTTCAGCTTTGTTCTCTTTATGAGCTGTAGGATTGTCTTGGCAAGCTGGGGCCTCTTTGTCTAGTGATGTCCATTGTTTGGGGTTTCCACGGTATGAACGTTTTAAAATAGTTTTTTCCAATTCTGCTGAATAACGTTCGACTGTGTAGTCTGGTATCGGGGGATGCATTGAATCCATATAATAATTACCATTGGGCAGTATTGCCATTTCTATGATCTACTGCTTGATTCTATCCCTATCCCATGAGCATGGAATGTGCTTCCATTTTTTTGTGTCCTCTATTTTTATTTGTTGAGCAAATGGTTTGCATGTTCTCCTTGACGCAGGTCCTTCACATGCCTGCAAGTTGGTTCCTATAGGCGATATTCTGTGTCATCTCTTGTATATAGCCAATTGTGACTGCGGAGTTCACTCGTGATTTGGCTCTCTGTTTGTGCGCTGGTTTCAGTGTATTAGAAAGTTTATGATTTTTGCCACATTGATCTTTGTATTCTGGAGACTTTGCTGAAGTTGCTTATCAGGTTAGTGAAGATTGTTGGGTCTGAGACATGGATTTTCTAGAATATACAATCATGTCAGTCGGCACACAGTGGGCAATTTGACTTCCCACTTTCACTCAATGAATACCCTTGTATTCTTTCTCCTCCCTGATTGCCCTGGCCAGGGAATTTCCAACACTATCTTGAATATGGAGTGGTGGAGAGAGGGCATCCCGTGTCTTGCTGCCAATTTTCAAAAGGAATGCTTCCAGTTGGCCTCATTCAGTATGATAGGTTGGCTGTGGGGGGTTGTCAAAAATAGCTCTTACTCGTATTTGACATGTGTCCATCCTTGCTGATACGGAATTTTATTGATGTCGTTATATTAGCGGATGAAGGCTTTTGTCCTGAATTTTGTCAAAGGGCCTTTGCTACATCGTGTTGAGGATAATGAGGTGATTTTTGTCTTTGGTTCGGGAGAGGCGGTGAGGCGTTTTATTGATTTGCATATGGCTTGAATCAGCGTTGCACTCTCTGATGAAGCGCCACTTGATCATGGTGGATAAGTGTTTTTGATGCTGCTGCTGGCATTCGGGTTGCCCCAGTATTACTGGAGCGATTTTTTGTATTTTGATGTCATCAGGGGATGATTGCCGCTAAATTCTCTGTTTTTTGTTGCTGTCTCTGCCAGGAAGAAGCTGCAAATCCCTGCATAGACCTGCCATAGACCAGATAACGCTATGACATGAGGCCAAAAATGAATGCAAGTAGTATTTTAAAACCTCTTATGTCACCTGAAAACTGGAAACGTCGGATTTATCTTTTTTTTTGTTTTTGAGATGCGAGAGTTCTCGCCTCTGCCCGCCGAGGCGTGGGGAGTGCAGCTCAGTGACCACGATCTGCCTGCCCTCACCTCAATACTCGTTTCGCCTCTCCAATCTCTGCCTCCCGGGTTCACGCCATTCTCCTGCCTCAGCCTCCTGAGTACCTAATTTATCTTTTCCATCAAATCAAAAGGTAGCAAGAAGAAATAAGGGCTTCAGAAAACAACGCAAATTCAAACTCTTGGATTCTTAACCATCAGTGTGAGGCTGGGGTTAACTGGAATCTTGGTTTAAGTGTACTTTGAAAAAGCATATTAAGTATTATAAGTTTTTTCAAAACAAAACCAAATGTACTTTTAAAACAATTTCTAATAACCCCTTATAACAAGGTTCCCAACCAGGGGTGAAGTGCAGGAGCAGACTTTGTGGTACGTGTGCTGGTGGGTCCTAACTGGTGGGACTCTCAGGATATGTTTCCTGTTTAGGCTTCTTCAGGGAAGTAGAAGAAAGTAAGAATTTTAGGTCCTTAAGATGCAAAGCAGAGTCTAAAGTATTAAGAAATGTTGCTATCATAACATTAAGTCCTCGGGGGATTGCACAATTTCTCACATATTGGTGATAAAAGCATCCACTCATGTATTCCTATTACTTTTCCATTTCAGGTCCTGATTGTTCCCTTGGGCATTTAGAATTTCTTCCACCAGTTTCCTACAGTGGTCTGTGACCAGAATTGATCCCGCCAGCAGCACATTAGACAAGGAAACTTTATCCATAGTGGAGGTTATTATTGTGCAATTCCCAAGTAAAGAGCCTTTGTTCTGTTGATTGATGGCTTACTCTTCTCTGGCTGCCCCTACTAGATTATCTGTATGCATTAGAAGAAAGGTCAGTTACATAAATAATCCGTCCTACACACCTAGAGCACCTATAACTCAGAATTATAGATATAGAATCAACAGGTGGTAAAATAAGGAACACTCAGCACCTGTGAGATCTTTAGCAATCCTGCAATCCTACTTTCTGGAGTTCAATTATTCACCTGTATAGTGAGAGAGCTGGGGTAGTTAGACTTCTTGCTTTTTTTTTTTTTTTTTTGGTCTTGCTCAGGCTGGAGTGCAGTGGTGCCATCTCAACTCCCTGCAGCCTCCATCTCCCAGGTTCTAGTGATCCTCCTGTCTCAACCTCCAGAGTAGCTGGGACTGCAGGCATGCGCCACCACACCTGGCTAATTTTGTATTTTTAGTAGAGACAGGGTTTCACCATGTTGGCCAGGCTGATTTTGAACTCCTAGCATCAGGTGATCCACCGGCCTTGGTTTCCCAAAGTGCTTGGATACAGGCGTGAGCACCTGTGCCCGGCCTAGACTCCCTTCTGCAGCTCTGAAATACAAAACAAAATTAAAAATTGTTATTTTAGTGAGATCAGGGATCTAGAAGGAAGAGGGGACATCCCTTGAACTTAGCAGGTCAACCTCTTGAAGGGGCAACCGCTCCTTCTCAAGGGAGAGCATTTGTAATCTTGTAGCAGACTTAATAAGGAAGCACAAATCTCACGCAAAATAACATTTTAAATGTTCCAATTTATTACGGTCACTAAGGTAAAACAGTACATTCCTTTTTCTACACACAAATAAACTAAAATCATCAGATAAAAGCAGCTGTTGTGTAAGGAGCTGAATTTATTGAGGGAAGGGGAAAACGCAGAAAAGAAGAAGACTTTTATTCCTCTCAAATATTCTAATCATGTGGTATGTATAAATAGATACATAGCTACGGGAAGTGGATATTTTTTTCTGAAAAGTAGGAAAATAACTTTCCTACTTTCCAACAGGTAGGTAAAATTCATTGCAAAAGGTTAGTCTTCATTACACAAAAGAAAAACATTTGATTGAAGTTTACATCTAGAGATGGAGTAGTCAAGCTATATAGGTCATAGTTAATTTCATGCTGAATGCCCCAGATAAAGCTGTGAGAGGGAAGGTTAGTTCACATGGATGGCTTTCAAATTCTCTCAGTCAAGACGTGGATCCTTGTTTTTCCATCTGATAGGACATCCTAGCATGCACTCTACTGATTATATCACATCAACCACGGAACCCTGCAGCACACCAAGTCACCCCCGCATAAGGGAAATAAACAACGTGTTGTCAAACTTCCAAAGATGACGTACTATAATAAAATTTAAAAGCAAAAACTTGAATGACAATTGTAAATTTAAGTTGCTCATAAGTAGTGTGTGGCAGGCATAAAATATTTTGTGAAATGAGTACTTCGAATTAGGATAAATATGAAAACTTAAAGCTGGTTTATAGCTACTACTTTCAAAGACTTCTAAGATATACTTCTTAGAGATGTGAACCAGAATAAAATTGCAAACAGATTAATTAACAATACTGTTTTTGTTTCCATTGTGCTGATATAGAGTAAGCAAGTTCTACATCAACAAATGTTTCATGTATTTCCCGAGGAAATTTAGTTGCACAAATTTAGTTAGGGATGTTGCCATTGGCCAGTGCCTAGACATCTTCCATAACAAAGTTATTGAGAAAAAACCACTGGGTGGTATCAAACAGTAAAATCAACACGGGACGTTAGAGGAACTTCATTTCCTAAGTGCTGCTCCAGTCTTACCCAGCTCCTGCATGATTCTGGATGAAGGAGATCTGACAATCAGATTGCTAATCAAAGATATTGCCCTGGGAATTTTGCCTCCTTGTACGCAGTTTTTCATCATTCGTTGTGTTAAAAGGTGTAGTATCATATGAAATACAGATTTACCAGCTTTCAGAATGGGTCGTGCTAGAAATGGGGTTCAGCAGTCAGTCTGACAGCATTTCATGAGTATTGTCTGTCTTCACTTCCTTTCACACCCTGCTCTGGCCTTAGTGGAGGATTCTCACACAGGACCAGAGGGTATGAGTGAAGAATATTTAGTATTGACTTTCTCTTTCAAGTATGATAACTATAAATGTAAACAGAATAAGAAAGAGTGGAGGGAAAAACTATTGCAGATGTCGTATTAGTCAAGGTTCTCTGGAGAAACAGAATCAATAAAAGGAAATGTATTATGAGCAATTGACTTATGTGGTTATGGAGACTGAGAAGTCCCACAGTCTACCATCTGCAAGCTAGAGACCCAGGCAAGCTGGTGGTGAAGTTCCAGTCCGTTCCCAAAGGCCTGAGAACCAGGGAGTCAATGGTATACATGCCAATCCAAGTATGAAGGCTTGAGAATTAGGAGAGGCTGATGGTACAAGTCTCAGTCCAAATCAAAAGGCCCAAGAACCAGGAGCACCAGTGGATGTACCAGCTCAAGCAGACAGCAAATTCAGCATTCCTCCACATCGTTATTCTATTTTAGTTCTTAGTGGATGGGATGACACCCACACACATCCGTGAGGGTGATCTTCTTTATTCAGTCTATTGATTCAAATGCTAATCTCTCTAGAAAAGCCCCTAGAGATACGCCCAGGAATACTGTTTTACCTGCTATCTGGGCTTCCCTTATCCCAGTCAAGTTACCCATCACAGATCAAAACAATGTATCGATGTGTGATGTTCCCCTTCCCGAGTCCAAGTGATCTCATTGTTCAGTTCCCACCTATGAGTGAGAACATGCGGTGTTTGGTTTTCTGTTCTTGTGATAGTTTGCTAAGAATGATGGTTTTGCTGACCAGTTGATGGGTGCAGCACACCAACATGGCACAAGTATACATATGTAACAAACCTGCACGTTATGCACATGTACCCTAGAACTTAAAGTATAATAAAAAAATAAAAATAAAAAAATAAACAAAAACAATATATCGCCTCAGAATCCATGTCTGAAGCACACTTACTAAGAGTGACACACTCTGATTGCCTTTTCCCTCATGTGTTCCTTCTTTCTGTTATTTGTTCATTGTCTCACATTTGGTGATTCCACAATCATTATCCCCCGCTTTGTTTTTTCTTTTCTTTTCTTTTTTTAATAAAGACAAACATGACTCTATGACCTAGGAGAAAAGCGGATTTGTTGTCATTAAAGATCATGCTGCTTTTCTTGAATGGTGCTTCCAAAAGATACGAAATTGGTTTGTTTTATGGTGTGTTGAAACACCATGGAACAATACTCTGAGAGTTAGAAGATTGGCTTTTTAAAATGATTTTTTTCTGCATTTTATAAAGAATTCTTGACATAATCACTTGACTTATGCTAATGTTTTGATTTCCCAACATCAAAATGAAATCAATAATGCACAGCATTTACTTACTTTGTGGCAATATTTGGGGCGGGTTATGAAGAAAATGATTTTAGCTGTCTTGAAGAATTTTTAAAATGTTCTGACAAATTATTATATCCCATTTAGCAGTTAAGAAAATAAAAGAAAAAAATCTCAAGTAAATTTTTATACTGTAAGCATTTTAATTGGAACAGTGAAGAGGATATAAGAATGACTTATATGTCTATCATATAAAATTGCTTTTATATAAATAAACTATTTTGTGACAATGAAATAGTTATAAAATATTAAAGCCTGCAATGACTAAAAACAGCTAAGTCAAAAGACTAAATTGGAAATTATTAAATAATAAACAAACTGTGGATAAGAAAATAGTTTGTCTGGTAGGCATTCTTTCCACATTTATACAAACTTTCTATTTCTTTTTAGGCCAATAACCTAGGAACAACAATAGTAATCTAAAAGGCTTATCTCATGTCACCTTTCAACTGATATGTGAAAATACATTAGCTTTTTCTAGTTTAATGGAAAACAACATGATTATTTAACTTCCCAAGTATCATAATAGAGAATTGAATATGATTTAAAGATCCCAAATGGGTTCCCTAAAATCCTCATACAGTGAGTGATCAACATTGTAATGTGATGAGATTAGAGACCATTGACATTACTTTGGAAGTCCTGGATTATTTCTTCTACGGCTAATTAACTGCACAGTACCCACATATGTAGTTAAACAGTCTTCTATAAGTTTGCTACTATTTTAAAAGAAGAAACCCTATGTTAAAGCAACAATTTAAGTGAAGAGTGAAAGAAAATGCTTACTATATTTGTCACTAGTTTCTTCTTATATAAACAGAATATCTAAATCATAACATTTTAAGCTAAAACAGCACTTTTGAAAGTTCAAGTTCTCTTGATCTATAAAAGTAATTTGTGACTGCACAGTAAGCAAAACAAAGGTTACCAATCCATGGCCCAAATTATTAAACTGAAAAAATGAAGGTGGGCATGATTATTTTTACATTTCTGACAGATGCAATTTTTCACATGCTAATACTTCGCTGGACGATGGGAAGGGTTAGGGAAGGGATTGTCACGGAAATGTAGATGCACTTGTAGAGTTGCTTGCTGGAATGCACTGGAATGCAGGAAGGAGCTTTGATCCTTCATGTACAGCTGCTGTGTAGAAAACCCAATGTGTAGTGTAGAGATGGAAAACCCCTTCCTTTTGTTTTATTTAAAATGATTTTCTTTTATGTATCTGAAGCTTGAGTATCCGTTAAAAAACAACGTCAACGTCCCATAAAAGTAAGTTCGCACTAGGAGAGGCATATGTGTGTAGGCTGCTGCCACTCTGTGTCCTTCTGTTTCAGCATCTATAAAAGGAAGTGCCTGGATTATATACTATTTCAGGGACTTGAAGATAGAAAATTTGATATTGTTATTAAAAGGAAGTTTTGATGGATTGATGAAAGGGTGCATATGTTATAAAGGCAGTATCATGAAATTAACTAGGTGCAGTCTATGTGGGCGTTCCCTGTACTTTTAGAAATTTTCATAATTAAATACTGAAAAGTACAATGTTGATTAATAATATTCTACAGTATGTACTGATAGATAAGAATTGATACATGCATTCACATTGTTTAGTATTTACAGTAATATCTGAAGTATCAGCTCCATTTTATAGATGCAACTGAGAAAAGAGAAAGGGTTTACCTACAATAACCCAAATAGTTAGCTAAAGATTATAAAAGAAAACAGCTCCTGATTGTTGTAATAAAAATTCCAATATGTATACACACACACACACACACACACAATTTGCCAAGTAATTATTCATACTTTAGGCATATGTGCCCAGCAGCACGTTAATGACACTATTCAATTTTATAGAAATTTGCAGTTTATAAAGTAGTTTCAGATGTGTTGTCTCATTCAATTAATGAAACAAAACTGTGTGCTAGGTCAGGTAGGAGACACTACCTGTATGTTAGCAATGAGGCCTCTTATCACAGAGAAATATCTTGATTTTCTCAGGTAATCCAATAAAAAATCAGATCGTGGCCCAGAATCCTGGTTGTCTATCTCCTATTGGAACTGTGCAGACTATAAAAGAAAAGAAGGGAATTTACTTAGAAGCAACTAACAATCAAACTGGCAAGATATGTCGTATGAAGTAATTTGAAAATAAATTTAAAACATTAGTGAATACACTCTTGGTTTGTAAGAATACAATAGTCGGGAACGTACTAAAGAAATTCACAGAAAGAGAAAACGCTGCTGTTAGTTCCAAGATGACTGATCTTCCGGTTTTTTACATCAGTGTCAATTCAGAAAATTTGAAATACAAAATTTTAGTCTTTATCAGTAGTTCCCAAATTCTCCAGCAAATTTGATGGTATACTAATGATCCTTAAATTCATTTTTTTCTAAAAAAAAAATGAGTTTTGGTCAGACAAGAACTCATGCCTGTAATCCTAGCACTTTGGAAGGCCCGGGTGGGAGGATCACTTGAGGCCAGGAATTTGAGACCAGCCTGGACAACATAGCAAGACTCCAACTCTTCAAAACATAAAAACATTAGCCAGGCATGGTGAGGCATACCTGTAGTCCTAGCTCATTGGGAAGCTGAGATGGGAGGATCACTTGGGCCCAGGAGTTGGAGGCTGCAGTAAGCTGTAATCAGGCCACTGCACTCCAGTCTGGACAGCAGAGCAAGACCCAGTCTTTGGGGAAAAAAAAATGTGAATCTTGGGATGGTTCACTTATAAACCTGAATAATCTCCTTATTTGTACTTAGGACCATCTAATAAAAGTCCATATTATCATCACCGTGACCTCAATCTGCTCAACCTGTTTTTGAAAGGAATGCCCCTATGACTACACCAGTATGGGATGAATATTTAAGAATTTATAGTGACTTTGAACAATGTAAAGGTGTAATAACAGCATCCAGACAAAATACAAAATTTCCTTTTCAAAGGCAATAACAATTGCCGATTTTGAATTAAGGGAATTAAATTACATGGTTTGGTTCTATTTTCCTTGTTGACACAATCTCAAACTGTCAAAATAAAATTTCCATTAAATATATTTTTTCCATTGTGCACTTTCATGGAGAAAAAAATAAAATAAAATAACAAAATGAAAATGTTGAGTATGACAAAATAAAATTATAAGATCTTTTCAATGACTCATTTATTAGGATATTATTATTGTATAATTTTAAAAGGATAGTTAGATTTTCTCTGATGTCCATACACAAATTTGATTCTATCAATAATCTATTTGGCATTAGCCAAAATAGTAGAATGTATGGTTATATTTATAGAAACATGGTACCATATCTATATAAGATAAAGTCATAAATGCATAATAGAAAATTTTATGTAATTATAGTTCATTAACATATCATATTTGAATTTGAATAAGAAATTAGAATATGAAACAATAAAAATTATTTAAAATTACAATGCACACTGAAGCTCTAAGAATAATGCCCTTCACCTGTAAGGGAAGCAAGCCCGCATAAGCACATTGGATATTTCCATTCCTTCTGATTTCTTCTCTAATCTGTTGTGGAAGGGAGATCATTGGCACTTTCAAAGTCTTAGGTAAAAACATTAGTTTCCTCATTTCGAATCACTTTAATTGAATGTGTAGTGTGTATATGGAACTATAATTCTGTCCAGAGGTTGCTTGTCAAACCATGTTTTTATTGTAATTACCTGATTTGTTCAGCTTTAATCATATTTAGTTTTGAAGGTCAGCTGTCCTGCTCAGACACGGTTAGTTGAAGAAGGGAAAAATATGTAACACCCACAGGCAGAAAGCCTAAAAGAAAGAAAAAGGAAGAGAGTATTGTCTTCCCATTTGGACAATAAACAGAGCCAAGCTGTCACCTACAAATTACTGTAAACTGACAGATCATATTATTTCCTTTCACTTCATTACATTTCATATCCAATTTTGGAATTTGATGCTGACTTGTAACTTTTGGGAAAGAAGTCTTATCATTCTTTGAAGATTTGATTGACTTTGATCTTGTTAGACGCCAATGATGATGAATCTATTCACAAATAGACTTAAAGAGAGAAAGCTGAAAATGGACAACATCCCTCTCTTCCATGATTTCCACTTTGGAAACGATTTTAAGTCAATTTTTCATCACATTTCTGCAGTTTGTGGAAACCTTCCCAAATTCACCTACCAGGCTCTAGGTTAACTTTTGTGAAGAAGTGGTATTTTAACACTATGACTCCACTTAATGCCACAAATCTATTGGATTATTATAATCAGTCGACATCACTTACAAATACTTATTTACTTTCTGATACATTCACGTATAATCAATACAGAGCAAACTACCTATTATATCTTGAAATTGTTAGCAAGAGGGAACCAATCGAGCTAGTGACTTCATCTTGGTACCAAGTTGAAAATGATGCTATTAATGGTGTCAAGGAAAAGAAAAATGAGAAATAGCAAGATGAAGAAAATTAGCACCAAAAGCAAACTTTAATTTGTACATAATAACCAGTAGAAGGATTTGATAGGAAATCAAAGACAACTGAACACTTTTGTACAAGGCAATAAGAAGATACCACACATGATTGTGTCCAAAAAAAGAAAATTCAAAAATTCAAAACAAAAATAGCCACTATGATGACCCACTTATCTATTGCTTATATAATACAAGATCCCCAAACTTAGGGGTCAAAATATCAACCGTTATTCTATTCCTATGGTTTTTAATTTGAATACTTGGTTAGGCTCAACTAGGTGTTTCTGATTCTCTCATGCATTTGCACTCTGACAATGGCTGGAGCTAGAGGTAGCTTAAAAGGTTCTTCACTCACATCTGGAACCTCAGCTGGGCTGTTGACCAGAACACCAATATATGGCATCTACATACAACCTGGGCTCAGGTTCTCACATAGAATGAGCATTTTAATTTTTTCTTCTCAAGGAAGTTCCTACTTCACTGAAGAGGGAGGCCAGCACTAGTCACTCTTGCTATAATTGGGTCAGTAGGCACAGATTCTGAAAGTTGCTTGTGAGATCCATTTGACTATCATATGCAACAATGTTTACAATCTTAGCTTTTGTAAGTCATAAAGTTTATTCTTTAAGTGCATGTGCCCTGTATTTGTTTTATATTCCAATGTATTAAAAACTCAAGAGTCCCCCTTCAGAGACTCTACCATCTCAGTACCTTAATGATATTAGATGCTAAATAAATATTCGCTAAAATCAATGATAACTCTTATGGTTCTACACCAGATGAGAATGGTTGGATTATACTTATATTAAATGAACTTAATTTAAAATTCCCTCCTAAAGAGATAAGAGGCATCACAGAGCCTATTATCAGCAAATCAAACCTTCAACTAAAAACTGAAAAATCTATGAGGTATCAGGCAGCAACTGATAAGACTTCAGGGACAGGTGAATGTCAGTGTTATTTATTGATTTTTAAAAATTTTTCAATATGTTTACTTGATTGGTGCCCTTCACACCATCTAAATCAAATCTGTCAAATCTTGGCATTTTGCTCTGATATAGAGTAATAATGATGTATTCGAAGAGATGCCAACTTGGAATGGTGTTGGCTGAACAGGCTAAAATAGATGTTGAAGTATTGACACTTGGTACTATTTCAACCCCTAGGCATGCTGTGAGCTAACACGGAATGAACTGAACTATGTGCCTGAGTTATTGGCAAACTACTTTTAATCATGTGCTACTGTTGAGTCAAGCCTACAACTCATTCCACTCACTTTCCTTAAGGCAATATAAAATAAACTTGGGAAAAGATGCAGACTTTTATGTTTCATGGAACAAAATCTTCATGGACAAGACTGACAAAAAGCTCAGAATCTTGGGCCCTGTCTTTTACTATTTTTTTTCACATAGTAGATATAAATGATTGAAGTTAGTCAAGTTTTTAATTTTTAATTATGTGGGTACATAGTATGTGTATACATACATTTATAGGTTCATGACATATTTTGACACAGGCATGCAATGTGTAATTATCACGTCAGGGTAATTGGGGTATCTATTACTTCAAACATTTGCCCTTTGTCTTACAAATAATCCAACTATACTCTTTCAGTTATTTTTAAATGTACAATTTGATTATTATTGACTATAGTCACCCCGTTGTGTTAGCAAATGGTAGGTCTTATTCATTCCATTTTTTGTACCTATTAACAATCCCCAACTCCCCATCACATGTCTCCACCCCCCCACAATCCTTCTATATTCCCTCTGTGAGTTCAATTGTTTTAATTTTTAGTTTCACAAAGAAGTGAGAACATGTGAAGTTTGTCTTTCTGTGCCTGCTTATTTCACTTAACATAATGACCTCCAGTTTCATCCATGTTGCAAATAACAGGTCCTCAATCTTTTTATGGCTGAATAGTGCTCCATTGTGTTTAAATAATCACATTTTTTATCCATTCATCTGTTGGTAAATACTTAGGTTGCTTCCAAATCTTGGCTATTGTATTTTTTGAGGAACCTCCAAACTGTTCTCCCTAGTGGGTGTACTTATTTACACTCCTCCCATCAACAGTGGACAGGACTTCCTTTTTCTTCACATCTTCACTAGCATTTGTTATTGCCTGTCTTTTGGATAAAAGCAATTTTAACTGGTATGAGATATGTCATTGTAGTTTTGATTTGCATTTCTCTGATGATCAATAACGCTGAGCACCCTTTCATATACCTGTTTGACATTTGCATGTCTCTTTTTGAGAAATGTCTATTCAGATCTGTTGCCTATTTTTAAGTTAAATTATTAGGTTTTTTTTTCTATAGACTTGATTGAGCTCTTTATGGATTCTGTTTATTACTCCCTTGTCAGATGTGTTGTTTGCAAACATTTTCTCCCATTCTGGGGGTTGTTTCTTCACTTTGTTGATTGCTTCCTTTGCTAGGCAGAAGCATTTTAACTTGATGTAATCCCATCTGTCCATATTTGCTCTGGTAACCTGTGCTTGTGGAGTATTACTCAAGAAATCTTTGCCCACTCCAATATCCTGAAGAGATTCCCCAAGGCTTTCTTTCAGTAGTTTCATAGTTTGAGTTCTTAGATTTAAGTCTTTAATCCATTTTAATCCATTTTGATTTGACTTTTGTGTTTTGTGGAAAATAGGAATCTAGCTTCATTCTTCTGCATATGGATATCCAGTTTTCCCGTCGCCATCGATTGAAGAGACTGTCCTTTTCTCAAGGAATGTTCTTGGTACTTTTGCCAAAAATGAATTCACTGTAGATGTATGGATTTATTTCTGGATTCTCTATTTTTTTCCACTATGAGTCTGTTTTTATGTCAGTACCATGCCTTTTGGTTACTATAGCTCTGCAGTGTAAGTCAAAGGCAGGTAATGAGATTCTCCCAATCTTTTTCTTTTTATTTAAGATAGTTTTGGCTATTCTGTGACTTTTGTAGTTCCAAATATATTTTAGGATAGTTTTTTCTATTTCTGTGAAGAACTTTTTTGGTATTTTGCATTGAATTTGGAGACTGCATTGAATCTGTAGATCGCTTTAATAGTATGGGCATTTTAAAAATATTCATTTTTCCAAACTATGAACAGGAAACAACTTTCCATTTTTTGAGGGTCCTCTTTAATTTCTTGCATTAATTTTATATAGGATTTATTGTAGAGATCTTTCACTTCTTTGGTTAATTCCTAGGTATTTTTATTTCTAACTATGATAAATGGGATCGGTTTTCTTGATTTCTTTTTCATATTGTTTGCTATTAGTATATAGAAATTCTACTGATTTTTTTTTTTTTTTTTTTTTTTTTTTTTTTTTTTTT
>NW_016814400.1:272506-279148 GCF_001698545.2 Rhinopithecus bieti | reverse complement strand
TGTAATCCTTTGGGTATATACCCAGTAGTGGGATGGCTGGGTCATATGGTACATCTAGTTCTAGATCCTTGAGGAATTGCCATACTGTTTTCCATAATGGTTGAACTAGTTTACAATCCCACCAACAGTGTAAAAGTGTTCCTATTTCTCCACATCCTCTCCAACACCTGTTGTTTCCTGACTTCTTAATGATTGCCATTCTAACTGGTGTGAGATGGTATCTCATTGTGGTTTTGATTTGCATTTCTCTGATGGCGAGTGATGATGAGCATTTTTTCATGTGTCTGTTGGCTGTATGAATATCTTCTTTTTGTCCTTCATTCTGCTAATATGATGTTTCACATTGATTGATTTGCATATGTTAGCCATCCTTGTATCCCTGGGATAAATCCCACTTGGTCATGATGAATAATCTTTTTAATGTATTGTTGAATTTGGTTTGCAAGTATCTTGTTGAGGATTTTTGCATCAATCTTCATCGGTGACATTGGCATGTACTTTTATTTTCGTTGCTGTGTCTTTCTCTGGTTTTGGTATCAGGGTAATAATGACCTCATAGAATGAAGCATTTGGAAGTACACCCTCCACCTCTACGTTTTTAAATAGTTTAAGTAGGATTGGTATTAGTTCTTCTTGAAATCTTTGGTAGAATTCAGCAGTGAAGGCCTTGGGTCCCAGCTTTTTTCTTTCTTTCTTTCTTCTGGGAGATTTTTTATTATGGCTTTGTTCTCATTACTTGTTAGTGGTCTATTCAAGTTTTGGATTTTGTTATGTTCAATCTTGATAGGTTGTATGTTTCTAGGAATCTATCTATTTCTTCTAGATTTTTACATTTATTGGCATACTATTGCTATTGCAGCCAGTAATGACACTTTGAATTTCTGTGATATTGGTTGTAATGTCTCCCATTTTCCTCTCTAATGTTATCATATTATTATTATTTTTGAGACAGAGTCTCTCTCTGTCACCAGGCTGGACTCTAGTGGTGCGATCTCGGCTCACTGCAACCTCTGCCCCTGGGTTGAAGCGATTCTCCTGCTTCAGCCTCCCAAGTAACTGGGACTACAGGCACGTGCCACCATGCCCAGCTAATTTTTGTATTTTTAGTAGAGTCAGGGTTTCACTATGTTGGCCAGGATGGTCTCAATCTCTTGACTTCATAATTCACCCGCCTCGGCCTCCCAAATTGCTGGGATTACAGGCATGAGTCACTGCACCCAGCCTCTAATATTATTTATGTAGATCTTCTCTCTCGTTTTTCTTACTTAGTCTGGCTAAAGTGTTGTCAGTATTTTTTATCTTTCAAAAAAAAAAAAACTCAACTTTTTGTTGCACTGATCTTGTGTATTATTTTCTTCATTTCAATTTCATTTATTTCTGCTCTGATCTTTATTATTTTCTTCTCCTAATTTTGGGTTTGAGTTTGCTTTTGTTTTTCTAATTCTTTAAGCTGCATCACAAGGTTATTTATTTCAAAATTTTCTTCTTGTTTGATGTAGGCACTTATACACTGCTCTTTCAGTGTGACTTTTACTGTATCCCATAGGTTTTGGTGTGCTGTGTTTTCATTATCATTTGTTTTAAGAATTTTTTTATTTTCCTCCTTAATCTGTTCATTAACCCACTGGTCATTCAGGAGTCAATATTTTAATTTAGTCTTTAGCAACTACTAAAGAAAATTACTTGTGTATCATATTATGAAAGGAGAACCATTTGACTTTTGATGTGCCTTTAAGTACCTAAATTGGGAAAGACTCATTCAAAAAAATCACAAACTACATATGTCTCAATAGCAGAAGAAATTCAATTTTGGAATTTGCAAAGATGATAACTGAAGAGCCAAATGGGGAACAGTGAGTCACCCCAAGGACCAACAACAGCAGGAAAAAGGTACTGCCTTTATGCCTGGAAGGACAATGAAGGTTGTGGTATTGACAAAGCCCAGAAGTCAGAGCTTTACATTGAGAACCAGAGTGGAGGCTGTCCAGCATCAACTATGTCCATGAAGTGAGGAGTAGTCTGGTGGTAACTGGAGAAGCAGAGAGACACTGTTACTTTCAGGGACATTCCATGTTGAAAGCAGAGCAAGAAAGGGCAAGATTCCACGGCTTTTCCCCTCTCCCTAATTTCTAGTGTTCCATGGGTATCTCCTATTAGCTAAATATTTGGGGAGTGGTATATCAAAGGATCTGGGAATGTTCTTCACTGAGACAGAGACCAGAGCTAGAAGAAAACAGAGAACACATAAGGATAGTCAAATTTAAGTAAAATAAACACAACTGAAGGAATCATATTACCTGACTTCAAATTATACTAGAGAGTTATAGTAGCCAAAATGGCATGGTACTGATGTAAAAACAGACACATAGGCCAGTGGAATAGAATAAAGAACTCAGAAATAAGTCCATACATCTACAGTGAACTCAGTTTTGACAAAAGTGCTGAGAACATACATTGGGAAAAGAACAGTCTCTTCAATAAATGGTGCTGGGAAAACTGGATATCCATATGCAGAAGAATGAAACTAGACCCCATCTCTCACCATACAAAAATAAAAAATAAAAAGTAGATTAAAATGGATTAAAGATTTAAATCTAAGACCTTGGGGAAACTCTTCAGGACATTAGAGTGGGCAAAGATTTCTGAGTAATACTCCAGGGAAGAAAGAAGACAGAGTACCTAAGACATCAAACAAAAAAACTGACTCAGTACTCTCTTAGCATAATTCTGCTACAATTTATGCTAGTATAAGATTATGTTCTAGCTATGCTGATGTACTGAAGTATATGTAATTTCCAAAACGATGCTGTGTCTTGAATCTGTGCCTTTGCCCAAGCTACTTTCTTGCTGGATGTGCCCCTTTTATTTACATCCCCTTGGTAGATAGCTACTTATCTTTAAAGATTTGTTACTCTGAAGCCTGTCCTAATCACCTTTTCCTGTTCCACTTGAATTAGACACATCCTCCTTTTTGCACCTATTGTACTTTCTCTATATAAATACCATAGCATTTCATCATTATTGTTAACATGTCGACCCTCTCCTACTGAATGGTAAGCTGGAGAGAGTAACAGCTTACTTTCATTGTTTCAATGTTTATGACATCTATCACAGTGCCTGGCTTATAATTCTGCACGTAAATAGGTAATGAGTGACTAAGTCGTTAGATGGATAGTGGATAGAATCCCAGGAGATCTAAATAAATATTCACTCACATCCTGCCTTCACAGTCTAGTGTTTCCACTACAATTCTAACCCTTCACTTTCTGATATTGAGATACATATTAACTACTTTGTTAATTGATTGCAAAGATGAGAAATCCTTTTCTTTCTTGATAGACTCTTTATTAACCTCCTATTTGGCTATAAAAGACTATTTTAGGAGTTAAGAAATACTGAGGAATGTATAGTTTAACTGAATCTTTTGAATGGCCTTAAACGAATTAATTTTTTTATGTAGGCTCACATTAGGACATATTAAAATAATTTGTATTCTGATTAATATATTTAGTTGTATAACTGAATTTATTTTAAAAAACCACTACTATTCAACAAGCAGATCAATAAGTATGTGATGTTAATTTTATCCATCAACTTGATTGGGCCATGGAGTGCCCAGATATTTAGTCAAACATTATTCTGTGTGTGTCAGTGAGATTATTTTTGGATGAGATTAACATTTTCATCAGCAGACTGAGTAAAAAAGATTATGCTCTGTAATGTGGATGGGTCTCATCCAATCATTTGAAGACCTAGTTAAAACAAAAATGTTAACCCTTTCTGCATTAAGGGAAACTCCACCTGCCTGGCTGCTTGATTTTTTTCTGCCCTTCAGACTTGAACTGAAACATTTGCTCTTCTCAGAACTTCAGCCTGCCAGCTCTTGAACTGGAACTTATACCTCATTGGCTCTCCTGATTCTATAGCTTGCTAACTGCAGATCTTGGGATCTCTCATCTTCCATAACATGTGTGCTAATTTCTTATAATATGTATCTCTCTCTCTCTCTCTCTCTCTCTCCCCCTCTCTCTCTCATCTATCTATCTCTCTCTTTCTCTCTCTCTCTCTCTCATTATCTATGTATCTATGTATCTATCTATGTATCTATGTATCTATCTATCTATCTCCTATTGGTGCTGTTTTTCTGGAGATTCCCGACTGATACAGATTTTGGTACCCAGAGCTGTTTTAGAGGAACATAATTTTAAGAGTGTTTTCTGAATTGATTCTGGAATTTCTAAAATTGGCTCCTTAATTTGCTTAGATTTAAGTATGCTAGTAACTCAATTTCTGGTAGTAAAGAGAGCACTCACAGTCTATGGCAGGCAATACAGATACATAAGATGTCACCATTAGAAATTCTTAACCATTTCAAGGAAACAAAGATCTGGCTAACTGTATAATGTGATATTTTTGAACATTTTCTGCAAACTAACAAATTTAATGAGATGGGCTGGCTGAGCTTATTGTCTGAATAAAGTGGGAAAAGAAAAGAATGATCTCAGGGATTTGAATTCTCAGCTCAAACATCACATACATAACTTGAAAGCTTGTATGTGTGCCTTCATAGAAATGTTTATCTCCAGTAAGGGCTGAAATTGCTGAAAGTCAAATGCAGAATCTCATTCTGTGATTAGTTTAATTACAATTCAAGTTGAACTTCCAGCGTTGAAAAGTGTTTACAATTAAAGTGAGGGCATGAAGTGGAAAGAAATGGGATCCTGAAAGCTGGAATGAGACAGCTTATGCCTGTCCCGTCATTATATTTGGAGCACATAACTTGTCTGGTTTTACAGATTGACAGCAGGCGTGGAATTTTGCCTCAGGATACTTCATACCTCAAGTATAAACCATATCTGATTTAGATAACACTTAGTTGAGACTTTGGACTTTAGACTCAGAGTTGGGATGAGCTAAGAATTTTAGGGCTATTGGGATGAAATGACTGTGTTTTGTATGTGAGAAGGACAAGAATTTAAGGGGGTGAGGGAAAAATGTTAAGGAATGAATTGTGTTTCCTTCAAAAATATGTGTGATAAAGACATAACCCCCAATGTTATGGTATTCAGAGATGGAGTATTTTGGAGAAAATTAGGTTTAGATGAGGCTATGAGAGTGAGGTCCTCATAAAAAAAAATTAGTGCCCTCGTAAGAAGAGACACCAGGGAGTTTACTCTCCCTCTCTCTTTCTGCTGTGTGAGGAATTGTGAGGAGCTGGCCATCTGCAAGCCAGGAAGAGAGCCCTCACCAAAATCTAATCATGCTGCCATCCTGATTTCAGGCTTCCATCCTCCAGAACTGTGAAAAATACATGTATGTTGCTTACACCATCTAGTAAATGACATTTTGTTATGGTAGCCCAAGCCGACTAAGACATTGTACCAATGTAGATAATGCCATTAGTTTTCGGAATCTCCTTAAACCAAATGAGCACATGAGCTTTGTTTCCACGAGCAGCATAATCTGCATTGCTTCTGCATCTTGAGAAAGCTGTATGTAACAATATTTAAATTGGTATCAAGTTGAACTAACCGAAATATGTTTAAAAGTCCTACATAATATATATTATGAGCTATGATCTATGGGAAATTATTATTGGTGAGAATCTGTAAAGCAGGTGGCTATCATTTTGGAAACATAGTCCAAAACCATATAGAGTCAGGGTCTTGCTTGCTGTGTTGCCCAGACTGGAGTGCAGTGGCATGATCATAGGTCACTGCAGCCTGGACCTCTTATACTCAAGAGATTGATCCCCCCACCTCAGCCTTCTGAGTAGCTAAGGTGCCACCTTACCTGGCTATTTGTTTTTATATTATCATTTTTTAGTAGAGACAATGTCTTGCTGTGTTGCCCACACTGGTATCAATTTCCTGGGCTCAAGCAATCCCCCCTCCTCAGCTTCCTAAAGTCCTGGCATTAAAACAATATTTTATGCCAGTTTTAATTTATAGGAAGAAATTTAAATTTCTAGAATAAAGTTTTTTTAATCAAGTAAATCAAGGGAATCATATTGACATTTAAATTAAAGGTTTGACAGTTTATGAAATCTTCGATTTCTATATCATGTTGTACTATTCAAGATAAATTATAGCTGACACATAGTTTCTACTTTAACACGATGGTATTTCCCAATGACACTTTTATTTCTAAATTCCCATTCTCTCTATTAAATACTCAAGCCAATGTTATTTAGAACAAACACTGCACTTCCCTGGAAATTTGTTTGTAGGCTCTTCTATTTTTATCAACTCTTCATTACAATTTGATCTTATATAAATTATACTCATAAGTCAAATGATTTGGCAAACACAGACATTTTGCAGATCAGATTTAAATAGTGGCAACAAATATTTTGAAATGTTTAATAGTTCAAACTTTTTAGTCATTTTTTCCAAACGTGTAAAGCAAGTGAACATACTTAAAATAGCAACAGTAAAAAGTCAGTGTACTAAACAGAGACAGTCAACAGCTGGTAGAAAATTGAATTGAACTTTGTCCAGACACAATAGAAAAAGGAAATTAAAGGCTTCAAATTGCTTATAGCAGACCAGAGTAAATCCAAATGCATTTTGGGGTCATTAAAACATCTTGAACAATTTTCCAAAGATTTTAGTTCAAGAAGCCCCCCTCAAAAAAAAAAAA
>NW_016814400.1:251385-272283 GCF_001698545.2 Rhinopithecus bieti | reverse complement strand
AAAAAAAAAAAAAAAAAAAGAAAGAAAAAGAAAATTTACCAAGCATTACTTTCCTATCATATTTCATAAGAAGGTTAATCCATATGTTTCTGATTCATTTATACTTAAGCCATCAAACAGTTTTTGTGCAAGAGCTATTTGATTTCTAAGAAATCATTTGAGCCTTTTATAGAAGTCCACTCATTTTCTTTGAAGTAAGTTTTGCAAAACTGAAAATACTTGACTCACTGTTTAAACTTAGCTTTTAAGGTTTTGTACAATCACGGAAACTCAGATTTTAGAAGAGATAGTAAATGTAATCTATTCCAACATCCAACTCAAAATAGAATGTCTCTTAAAATCTTTGGCAGATAAAATTTTATTTACTTCTTGATTATTTGCAGTGATAGGGAACTCATTATTTCAGAAGAAATTTTATCCCATCAAACCTCATCATCTCTTTTATCCTATCACAATTATTTAGTATTCATAATATAATGGGGTGTGTGCGTGTGTGTATTCACATGTGTGAATTATGACTTATTTCTTTTATTAGAGAGCCTCCTAGTACTTTACTGCTACTTTGTCTTGATTCTGATAATTTTAGAATTTAGCTGATGTAAAGAAACTAACTCAAGTTTGATACACTAATATTTTTTCTTAGAAAAGCTTCATTACATTTTTGTTTAAATATGTAATAGACCCAGATGTATACTCTGCATAAATAGTTCCAATTCATCTAGATCACACTTTATGAGAAAATATTACTTCCCCAATTTATGGACGAGGAAACCAAATTTCAGAGAATTAATTTGTTTTAATGATGCCACATGACTATCTCATAGCTCTTTTATTCAAACCCAGGTCTTGATTCCAAAGCCCTGGCTTTTCCCTTCTACATTGAACTTAATCCCAGTTAAAATTCTCTTATTTAAAAGGATTTTATCTCCATGTAGTAGGTATAAAAAACAAACTGAATTTTACGCACTTACATGTTACTGCTACAGAATTGTCCAATTATGTATTATGAATAGGGTGAGTCGCATGAAAGTACTGCTGTTGTCACTCAAAAATGTTTAGTATCTGCAATTACATATGTCCAATGAAACATCTAGATATACTTGCCTCCATGTTTGCGTTAAGATTTGTAGTAGAACATTTCTGGTAGTGCATAATATAAGCTCAGCAGATGAACAAATCTGATTATAGTAAAAAGTGGTTTCTTCAAAAGATAGAAGTGAAAAAATCATGGACATTTGTCTATGTGTAAGTATTTAACTGAACAGATAATCAAACACAAGTGCAAATTGTGCAGGAAATGCCAGGCTTTGGAATTATCTCTTCTCTGACTTCACTTTACTTACTGAGAGTCAACTATGTGACAAGCACTGGGTCCAGTCCTGGCCACATGAGAATGAATAAGTCACATTTCTCTTTCAGAGCCTTTAGCTTTTTGTGGAGGTTGTTCTCTTTTATTATTCGTACTGTGGCTCAAGCATTCAAATCCAGATTTCTTGGCTATATTTCTGTGGGTTTTGCTTTTGTTTTTGTTTTCTTTTAACTCTCTCTTAATTCTCTTAATCCTTGGGCAGCCCAATGATTTTCTAGTTGGAAATGTGACTTCTCCCAGTTTCTTTTAAAAATATCTCTTTTAATTTTTTTGCCCTCTGTTTTCATGACTGACATTGAGGTCTCTCTGGTGGAAAGCATTCTTGTTACTAGTTTTGAATTTCAGTTTCAAAAACTTTATTGCTCGAATTATCTAATCAATCATCAGAACTTTGTGTTGCCCTTAGAAAAATATCATTTTCCATACTTGCAATGAAATCATCAAACAAAATGTTAAAGCACCAGAATATTCAAAGGTAAGAAACAAGATATGATTTTACTAGGTATAATTTTTAAAATATTGATGTTTAAATATAATTTAGTCATAACCTTCACTCAACATTTATTGAGTGCCCACCTTATTGGTAGAAGGAACTGTAATAGAAGCTTTAAGGTAATCTTACATTGAAGAATCATTTTTCAGGAGGAGAACTGGATAATGTGAAAGAAAGCAAATAATAACATAGCTGTAGATGTGATTATTTAAATGATCCTTGTGATGAAAACCAGGAATGGTTGTAGTTGAAAGAACAATAGGCTGTAGGCTGACAAATGCAGATGTGGAGCATTTTGGTACGATAAATAATAATTATAGTGTGTGAGGAGACATATCATCTTTTTTTTTTTTTTCTGTCACCCAGGCTGGAGTGCAGTGGTACTTGGCTCATTGCAGCCTCCACCCCCCAGGGTCAAGTTATTCTCCTACCTCAGCCTCCTGAGTAGCTGAGATTACAGGTGTATGCCACCATAAGCAGCTTATTTTTGTATTTTTAGTAGAGATGGGGTTTCACCATGTTGGCCAGGCTGGTTTCGAACTCCTGACCTTGTGATCTGCCTCCCTCGACCTACCAAAGTGCTGGAATTACAGGCGTGAGCCACCACGCCCGATCCGCAAGTAGATATATTTTCTAGGCAAGGAATATGAATTGAGATATTACAAGAGACTAAAATAAACATGTCAACAGGGATTACATAATACAAACAACAGAATGGAAGGTGCTTTAGAAATTATCTCATTCAACCATTATGAATTTACAGAGAATTGCACAAAAGCTCCAGTTTTTCCTAGGTAATGTCTGATACAACTGGTACTGGATTCTAAAAATCAGAACTCCAAATTCAATGCTTTCTCCATTTGTGTGAGTGGTGTTGTTTGGTAGGGTATGGCAAGAGAATGTAAGAGGGAAAAGTGAAAGCTTTGAAGATCCACGTTACAATTGTATTCACTGGTAAATTCCAAGCTGTGTTGCTTAACTGTACGATACATTGAATAAATATGTGAACTTCTTGAAGTAGAAATCTATCAATGGATGTGAAAGGAATACAGTATTCATTCAGCAAAAGGTATATACTTAAAATAAAAATCAAATGTGAAAAGTTACAATTAAATTGATAGGATAATAAACAAAGAGTTTAGCTGGGACTCCAAATCTTTGACTGTGGATCAGACAAGTTTGGGATTCAGGCAAGAAAATACCTGAAGCTGGGTGGAGTAAGTAAAAAGTTTGCCAATGGTTATGTTATTGATCTATGGTATTAAACATGGATTGTGTGTATAATAAATCCTAAACCAAATCAAAGGCAGTCCTATTTGTGAAACTGTCGGTACTATTCATTTAATTTATGATACCAGGTTGCCAAGGCTACTAAAACACATATAGAAGGATCAATCATCATTTGAAACATTTGAAAAAATGTTATAGAACCCATCACAACTGGTTTTTGACTTGGGGCAAGGAGTTGGACAAGTTTGCACAGGATCTTAGAGCAGATATTGTTGTTATTTCTCTGTGGATAAAGAAAGATAAAGTTAAGAAATATTGCATTAGCAAGAAAGGTAGAGCAGTAGTTTTATGTATGAATTGTTAATACTCCTTAGAATTGGTTCTTTCTTTATATATTTTCTAACAGCTAATGTATTTTCATTTTAAAGAGTTACCTTTTGAAAGTATTAAACATCATATTTTATTCAGTTAGCAACTGTATTATTAGAACTGTAGAGATGAATTGGGGAAAAATCCAACTTCTGAAATATAATTGTCTTCTTTTGCTTTCCAGAGGGGTAATTGAAGTGTTTACTTTTATAATAAGTCATCAGGCAGATCTAGGTCTGATCTCAGATTCTAGGGCTCTTTCCTTGTCTCAGAGCTTCCTCTTTCTACTAAATTGCTAATGGTGAGTTTTAATAACAACAACAACAACAACAACAAAATAATAATTTAATTTGCTTGCACAGTGCAGGTGGTTGCTACCAAAGTATAATTGATGTATTCAGATGATTTTAAATACCAGGTGGTCATTTTAAGGTGGCACATTTTTATACATCCTGATTATTATGAGTAGCAGAGACTCTGCCAAGATTTGCATAACTACTAAGCATCCTTACATATGTGATGGCCTTAGATTCTTTCAGCAGCCCTGTGAGACTGTCAAATAAAAGCAAAGACCAGGAATATGAAGTTACGCTCCCAAGCTTGTAGGATTAGTAAGTAGCAAAGATAAAATTTTAACCCAAGGTCCCCGGAACCCACTGCCCAGCATTCTGAGTGTTCTAGCCACAATGAAGCAGGGAGAAGGTCAGAGAGACAGAACATAAGAACACTTAAAATTGTTTACATCAATGTCTGTATAATTTCATGACTCCAACACTGAGAATAAAATTTGTAAAATGTTCACAGTTTCACCAGGCATATGCAAATGCTAGAGTCACTATCCTTTTTTTCCCCACGAAAATACATAATTATTAAACCCTAAATGCATTAACACCAGAGTTACTCAAATCTAAGTACAAATGCTTACTTCTAAAAACCATATATGTGAATTGTCACAGATCCTTGCTCATAAAGCAGGGATTTTAAAGTAATCAATAAAACGGTTAACTTTTGTATAAACAGCTCACAACTATGAGTGACTTGCCAAGGTGAGACAACTAAAGCTTGGGGAGCTTAAACTGAGCCTGAGTCTCCTCCCTAGGTTCAGAGTGACTTCTGCTGCAAACAATTCCCCAGAAGAAACAAAAATACCAATATTATCGATTTTTAAAAAACATGTAGTATATGTAACTACATAACGTATTACACGAAACTATTTGGTATATCTATATAGTTCTAATTGTTAGTTGATAATCTTTTTTTGAATCATTGTGCCAAACTCAAGGACCCCAAAGAATACTTGAATTCTGACTGAACAATATTTATCCGATTTAAAAAAGCACATACATGTATGCAATGATGGGTGCCACACTACGTATCTTAATGCGATTATTTAATATTTACTTCTGAAATCTTAAAATGTGAGTCCTATTTTAATTATTTTTTTCAGTCCATAATTTGTCTAATGTGATGTTTGCTTGCATTTCTTCATCCATAGAACACTGTAACTCAGGAGGTTCCCTGTACTGTTCTGTCCAAGTACTTACATCCAAGAGGTGATTGGCTGTACCACCATGACTCTCTACACCTTGAAAGAACATGCAGCATCGCTGCTTTTTGTATTGTCTTTATCTGTTCTTCCTCTTTATGTCTCTTTTATCTTTTTAATATTTTTTTCTTTTCTATGATTACTTTTCCATCACCATTTACCACACTTGATTCCATGATTCCCTGCATACCTTTCTCCATTTAGCCAGACCTAATTGCTGTGATTCTGTCCTGAGAGGTAGAAAGATTACAAGTGTAGGTGACAGAAGTGTATAGCTGCTATAGGTTTTTGTAATGGATGTGTGGTACATCGTCCCTCCAACTCAAAGCTTGGAAAGTTAAGTGTAGGACTCATTTTGGGAAATTTCTGCAAAAAGGAAAATCCTCTTGTTCCCATTAGAGGAGTTTGTTTGTGAAGTCCTCTTATGCAACTAACACCATGTGGGAAGAAAGAGAGGATTAAGAACATCACAACAGGCACAAAAATAGGGTCAATTTTCACATTACACAGTTAAATTAGAACGGAAGGAAATAAAGACATCAGTGGATAAAATTAATGTAATTGGAGAATACTGTAGTCAAAGTAGTTTGTTTGCTCTAATCTTGCACATGATATAAAAATGTTGTTGTGAATGGACCCCAGCTGCAAGTAATCACAGTCAGAGACTAAATGGCATCAGCAGTGATGATCGGGTAGAGAGGCCAATGCCTATGCAGCTTTTCTTAGAGGGGAATAGATAATTAACAGTCCCATGATTAATGCATAAAAGTGTGTTACAACTCCGAAAATTAATTCATATACCCAAGCTAAGAATTTGAAATGATGAAAAAATTGTTTCCAGCTCTACAGTTCTTCTATTTATAATTTTCTTTTCTTTTTTTCTTACTCTTTTTTGAGATAAAGCCTCACTCTGTCATTCAGGCTGGAGTGCAATTGCACGATCTCGGCTCCCTCGATGTCCCAGACTCAGGTGATCCTCCCACCTCAGTCTCCTGAGTAGCTGGGACCACAGGCATGCACCCATCACACCTGGTTAGTTCTTGTATTTTTTCGTAAAGACATGGTTGTTTGCCATGTTGTCCACACTGGTCTCAGACTCCTTAGCTCAAGCAATCTGCCTGCCTCGGCTTCCCAAAGTGCTGGGATTACAGGGGTGAGCCACCATGCCTGGCCTATTTTTTCGTTATTTAAATGGCATAGATAACCACCTTGCTTGTATGATCAGTCCATCATCAAAAGAGTCATTTAGTATGAAAGGCCTTGGAAGTGTGTTTGTACCAAAAAGGAGATGGGTACCTATTCCTCAATATCTCAAGTAGTGTATGATCATAGATGTAAAACATGGCTCTTTTTGCAATCCAAATTTAAAGAGTAGCATCAGGGCCTGGCGCGGTGGCTCAAGCCTGTAATCCCAGCACTTTGGGAGGCCGAGACGGGTGGATCATGAGGTCAGGAGATCGAGACCATCCTGGCTAACCCGGTGAAACCCCGTCTCTACTAAAAAATACAAAAAACTAGCCAGGCGAGGTGGTGGGCACCTGTAGTCCCAGCTACTCGGGAGGCTGAGGCAGGAGAATGGCGTGAACCCGGGAGGCGGAGCTTGCAGTGAGCTGAGATCCGGCCACTGCACTCCAGCCTGGGCGACAGAGTGAGACTCCGTCTCAAAAAAAAATAAATAAATAAAAATAAAAATAAGTAAAGAGTAGCATCATCATCATCATCATCAACAACAACAACAACAACAATACACACACAGAAATTCAGGAAGAGAATGAGTCTTACAGGTATATCTCTACTGCTTTGGACTACAGAAATATTATATTTATTTAAGAATCGGTTAGCTTTGGTTGTGAATATCTTGTAAGTAAATGATTAAACCCAATCTTAGTCTATGAAAACCTTGAGTCTCTCTTGGCCAGATCTTCACAGAAGAATGCAGGATACACCCCTAACAATAACTGGTTATTCACTAATTCCTTCTCCAGTGATTTTCTCTCTGACGGTGTAAGTAGCACTTGCTTAGAGCAGGATAAGCAACACTTGGCATTCTGGATCACTAATTTTATTCTGATATTTGGGAGGTAATTTCAGTCATTTCTATAGTAATTCAAAATATCATTTTGCTACTGAAGCAAATACACGGTGTTGAATTTGCATGGATATAAAATATAAAATGTGAAGTATATTATGTATTTAGTTTTATCTATCTTAACAATCCCTGCTAACAGAAGCTTATTCTCACCTGCATTAAAACTGCCTCTGTACAAGTTTGCTTTCCATCACATTATTCTCTTTATTTTTTCATAGGCATTCTCAATCTGAAATTATCTTGATGGTATTTGGATTACTTTTTAATTATCTGTGTGATGCCAGAATGCAAGATCCACAGAAGCAGAGTTCTCACCTGTCTTGGTCATGTATATTTACACATGCCTGTATCAGAGCATCCTTGGTTGTTCAGTTTTTATTCATTAAAAAGGATGATTGAAAGATTTAGTTAATTTGGATTTTTTAAAGCTTTAGAATTATTGACCTAATAGATTCCAGGCACACTTCTAAATGATTTCCATGACTCGCTAGCTATTTTGAGGTTATTTCTATTTTTAAGAAGATGACATAACAATCTAGTAGATTAAATATTTTATTCTAAAACACAGAAATAACTGTTATATCTTCAACCTAACCCTTTCTCTGTTACATTCAGTGTTAAAATTTACAAAGATGAACTGAGCTGAAAATAATGCAGTGGTTAAAAGCTTGGGTTTTAATATTAATCTAACTTGATATCTAACTGGATACACTAGTTTCTAAACATGACCATAAGTCAACCTCTCTAAAGTGGACATAATAATTCCTATTTCCTTGAGTTGTGAGAATTGATGCAGTGATATATACAATGTACTTAACACAGTGCCTGGCATGTAAGAAGCTCTCCCACATAGTAGCTCTTCTTATTACTTGTTTGAGTGAATTTTCAAGGAAGGATGGCATGAAGTCTGGGCATGACCTGACAACAGAACTAGGAATTAAGCCAGAGGAAAGCATGACCTTTGTGAGGAAAATACAGTTGGTTCCATGAATGATGCTGTATAATGTACTCATGCAAAGTCCATGCTAAACATCTTGTTTACTTCTGCAGGTATTAAAACATTACAAATATTAATATACTTTCCTTAAAATTAAAGTTATAACATACAAATTACAGGATAACCCTTATGTCACCATGAAAAGTTATTTACATTATACAAATATATAATCTTTATACAATCTTTTTTCCCCAGTTGGACTGAAGTATAATTGATAAAAACAGAAATCTTATATATTTATGGTATACAATGTGATGTTTTAATACACGACATATTGTGAAATTATTACCATAAGCAAGCTAATTAAGATATTCATCACTTCACATGATTATGTGTGTGTGTAAACGTGCATGTGTGTGTGGTGAGAACACTTAAGATCTACTATTTTAGCTATTTTCAAGTATACTATACATTATTATTGACAATAGTAACGATGCTGCACAAGAGACCTCTACAACTTCTTCACCCTAACTGAAACATTGTAACTACTGGCCAACATCTCACCATTTCCTTCCCTGCCTTAACCCTTTGACATTCACAATTTTACTCACTGCTTCCCTGAGTTCCACTTGTTAAATTCTACATATAAAGTGAGATCAAGAGGTATTTGTCTTTCCATGCCTGGCTTATTTCACTTATTAACATAACATCCTCCAGGTTCATCCATGTTGTCTCAAATGACAGAATTTTCTTATTTTTTGAGGCTGAATAGTGTTCCATTGTGTATTACACCATTTTCTTTATCCATTCATCTTTCAATAGACATTTAAGTTGATTCCATATCTTGTCTGTTATGAATAATGGTGCAATATACATGAAAATGCAGGTATCTCTTCAACATACTGACTTAATTTCTTTTGGATATATACCCAGAAGTAAGATTGCTGGATCGTATGGTAGTTTTACGTTTGTTTTTAAATGAATCTTCGTGCTATTTTTCATAATTTCTGTACGAATTTGCATTCCTACCAGTAGTATACCCTTTTATCCACATCCATGCCAAAAGTTTTAAGTGTTTTGTCTTACTGAAAATAGCCGTTCTAATATGTGTGAGGTGATATGTGTGAGGTTTTAATTTGCATTGCTCTGATATTTAATGATCTTGACCATTTTTTCATATACCTGTTGGCCATTTGTATATTTCCTTTCAAGAAATGTCTGTTCTGTTCTGTTGACCATTTTTTAATTTGGTTGTTTTTTGTTTGAGTTCCTGAGTTCCTTCTATATTTTGGATATTAGCCTTTTGTTAGATATATGCTTTACAATTTTTTTTCATTATGTAGGTTATTTTTTCGCTCCATTGATTGTTTCCTGTGTTGTGTGGAAGCCTTTTAATTTGATATAACTGAATTTTCTCTTTTGCTTTTGTTGTGTGTGTTTTGCGATCATATCCAAAAAATAATTGCTCAGACCAATATCAAGAAGATTTTAAAATATTTTCTGCTACTAGTTTTATAGTTTGGGGTTTTAATTTAATTCTTTCATCCATTTCAAGTTGATTTTTGTATATGGTATGAGATAAGGGTCCAATTTCATTCTTCTGCATGTGGATATCTGGTTTTCCTTTCCAAAGGAAAAGAAGATACTTTACTGTCCCTATTGTATATTCTTGGTACCTTTGTCAAAGATCAGTTGACTATATAAATATGTGGATTTACTTCTGGGGTCTCTATTCTGTTATATTGGTCTTTATGTCTTATTATCGCAGTATGATGCCATTCTGTTTACTACAACTTTGTTGTTTATTTTGAAATAATGTAGTTTAATGCCTCCAGCTTTGTTTCATTTTGCTCAAGACTGCTTTGACTATTCAGGGCCTTTTCTGGTTTCATATGAATTTTAAGGTTCTCTCTTCTTTCTCTGTAAAAAATTCATTGGAATTTTGATAGAGATTATATTGAATCTGTACTTTGCTGACATGGTTTGGCTGTGTCCTCACCCAAATCTCATCTTGAATTGTTGTTCCCATAATCCCTATGTGTCATAGGAGGGACCGAGTGGGAGGTAATTTAATCATTGGGACGATTACCCTCATGCTGTTCTCATGATAGTGAATGAGTTCTCATGAGATCTGATGGTTTTATATAGGCTTTTCCTCATTTTGCTCGGCACTTCTCCTTGTTGCCACCATGTGAAGAAAGACGTGTTTGCTTCCCCTTCTGCAATGATTGCAAGTTACCTGAGGCCTCCCCAGCTATGCTGATCTGTGAGTCAATTAAACTTCTTTCCTTTATAAATCACTCAGTCTCAGGTATGTCTCTATTAGCAGTATGAGAATGGACAAATACAGTAAATTGGTACTGAAGAGAGTGGGGCACTGCTGTAAAGGTACCCCAAAATGTGTAAGTGATTTTGGAACTGGGTAACAGGCAGAGATTGGAACCATTTGAAGGGCTCAGAAAAAGACAGGAAAATGGTGGAAAATTTGGAACTTCCCACAGACTTGATGGGTTCAGAAGACAGAAAGATATGGGAAAGTTTGGAACTTCCTAAAGACTTATTGAATGGCTTTGACCAAAATGCTAATAGTAATATGGACAATGAAGTCAGGCTGAGGTGGTCTCAGATGGAGGTGAAGAACTTGTTGAAAACTGCAGTAAAGCTTCCTCTTGCTATGCAAAGAGACTGGCAACATTTTGCCCCTGCTCTAGAGATCCATGGAACTTTGAACTTGAGAGAGATGATTTAGGGCTCCTGCCAACAGAAATTTCTAAGTGGCAAAACAGCCTGACAATGTGATGGAAAAGAAACCCCCATTTTCTGGGTAGAAATTCAAGTGGGCAGCAGAAATTTGCATAAGTAATGACGAGCCAAATGTGAATCAACAAGACAATACAGAAAATGACTCCAGCGCATGTCAGCCGCCTTCATGGCAGCCCCTCTCATCACAGGTCTGGAGGCCTAGGAAGGAAATATGGTTTCCCAGGCCAGGCCCAGGGCTTCCCTTTTCTATGTAGCATCATGGCATGGTGTCCTGCACCCTAGCTTCATCAGCTCCAGATGTGGCTAAAAGGAGCCAAGGTATAGCTTGAACCATTGTGACAGGGTGCAAACCTCAAGTCTTGGTGGCTTCCACAAGGTGATGAGCCTATGGGTGCATAGAAGTCAGGAATTGAAGTTTGAGCACCTCTGCCTAGATTTCAGAGGATTTATGGAAATGCCTGGATGTCCAGACAGAAGTTTGCTGCAAGGGTGAAACCCTCCTGGAGAACCTCTGCTAGGGTAGTGCAGAAGAGAAATGTGGGGTTAGAGCCCCCAAACAGTGTTCCCACTGGTACACTGCCTAGTCAATTTGTGAGAAGGTTGCATCCTCCAGAGTCCAGAATAGTGAATCCAGCAACAGCTTGCACTGTGTGCCTAGAAAAGCCGCAGACACTCAATGCCAGCTCATGAAAGCAGCCAGAAGGGGAGCTGTACCCTGCAAAGTCACAGGAGTGGAGCTACCCAAGGCTGTGAGAGCCCACCTCTTGCATCACTCTGCCTTAGATGTGAGACATGGAGTCAAAGGTGATCATTTTGGAACTTTAAGGTTTAATGACTTCCCTATTAGATTTCAGACTTGCATGGGTCCTATAACCCCTTTGTTTTGGCCAATTTCTCCCATTTGGAGTGGGTGTATTTACCCAATGCCTGTACCCCATTGTATCTAGGAAGTAATCATTTATTTTGATTTTACAGGCTCATAGGTGGGAGGGACTCTCCTTGTCTCAGATGCATCTTTGGACTTGGACTTTTGATTTAATGCTGTAATAAGTTTAGACTTTGGGGAACTATTGGAAGGGCATGATTGTATTTTGAAATGCTGAGGACATGAGATTTGGGAGGGACCAGTGGTGAAATGACACTGTGTGGTTTGGCTGTGTGGCCACCCAAATCTCATCTTGAATTGTAGTTTCCATAATCCCCACATTTCATGGGAGGGATCCATTGGGAGGTAATTTAATCATGGGGGTGGTTGCCCTCGTGGTGTTTTCATGATAGTGAGCAAGCTCTCACAAGATCGGAAGATCTTGTAAGGGGCTTTTCCCCCCTTTCCTTGGCACTTCTCCTTGCTTTCACAATGTGAAGAAGGACATGCTTGCTTTCACTTCCACCATGACTGTAAGTTTCCTGAGGTTTCCCAAGCCCTGCAGAACTGTAAGCCAATTAAACCTCTTTCCTTTATAAATTACTCAGCCTCAAGTATTTATTAGCAGCGTGAGAATGAACTAATAAATACAATTACCTTGGATAATATTGACATTTTAACAATACTGATTCTTCCAATCTATGTACACAGGATAGCATTCCATTTAATTAGGCCTTCTTAAATTTCTTTCACCACCATTTTATAGTTTGCATTGTCCATAGTTTTTATTTCTTTGGTTAAATTTATTCTGAAGTATTTTATTTTCTGATGCTATTGTAAATGAGATTTTAAAATTTCAATATAGATAGTTAATTGTTAGTGTTCAGAAACACTACTAATTTTGCATATTGATTTTGTATTCTGCAATTTTATTAAATTTGTTTATTAGTTTTAACTCTTTTTTGGTGAAATCCTTAGGGTTTTTGTGTTATCTACAGAGGCAATTAAATTTCTTTCTGATTTGATTGCCTTTTTTTATTTCTTTGTGGTTTTGCTTTTGTTTTTGCCTAATTACTCTGATGAGGACTTTCTGTACTGTATTGAATAGAAATGGTGAAAATGGGCGTCCTTGTTTTGGTCCTCATCTGAAACACAGTTGACTGGGATGTTAGCTGTGGGCTTGTCATATATGGCCATTTTTATTATGATTATATATGGCATTATGTTAAGGTTTATTCCTTCTATACCTAATTTTGGGGAATTTTATTATAAAAGTATATTGAATTTTATAAAATGCTTTTTCTGCATCTATTGAGATGATCATATGTATTTATCCTTTATTCTCTTAGTGTAGTGTATCACATTAATTGATTTTCACATGGTGAACCATCCTTGAATCCTAAGGATAAATCCTACTTGACTATGATATATGATTATTTTAATGTGCTATTGAATTTGTTTTACTGGTGTTTTGTTGAAGATTTTTGCAACAATGTTCATCGGGAATATTAACTTATAATTGTTTTCACATTATAAAAGCTTTCATTTCTGATTTCTTTTAAATAAAATAAACTCTCATACGCCATTTATTCCTTTATTGAAATGATAAAATAAACCACAAATTATATAAAATTAATAGCCTCTCTCAGTTAGCATGTGAGTGAATATAAAATAGAATTAAAATTCTACCGGATAAAACAAATCTGGTTTTTAGAAATGTACTTTATAGATGATCTGAGACCTTTTTTTGTTATTGTAAGTAAAAACTATAAAATAACTTAAAGATGTCTTCAAAATTCAGCCTGTGAGAACTCAACAGTCTGCCATGTTCCCTGATGCAAGGCTGCCATATTCCCTGCCTCAGGGCTGCTCACCCTAAAGAAATTATGATCACGTTCTATACTGCTTATAAATAAGTCCAAATTTATTTTATCACTATCACAAGAACAACCTTCTATGATTAGCCAAAGTCTTATGAAGCCAGACTATTTTCATATTTGGACAAAACTTGTCAAACACATTAGAAAAACATTCATGTGTTATATTACTAAGCCCAGAACCTTTATGCATGGGGTATTCCATAAGTCTATCCCCTAAAATAAGGTTAATTTAGAGTGGCTTTGCTTTACAACATGAAACAGATTGTGTCTTATATATTATAGTTCAGTTAGTCCTAGCAATTTGAAAGCATGTAACAGAGAAAAATAAATTAAGTTTTTTTTAAAACTGGGAAACCAAGTTAGAGCCTCCAGTGTAAAGTTTATAAAATAAACTACAATTTGAATAAAAAAATAATTTCAATCTTGGAGTTTGCCACTAAAATCCTTTTGGATTTATACCTTACTTTTACAGTTATTATTTATATGTGTTTGCAAAATGAAAATGAAAAGGTGAAGTTAAACTCTTAAAAGATGGAGAAGAATGATTGGCAACAATAATCAAAAGAGGAGGAAAATATGTTAGACGGAGCTGTCTCTCTCTGGCCCTTCCACTAGAGACAATGAATTTTAACATGAAACTTTGTGGGAGCAGGACAGAATCTGAATTTTTAAAACTTAGATTGCTGAATATTTTGTATCCAGTTTTTTATCATTAAATTCTGAAAGTCATTCCCTAATACTGAGTACTTTATTTCAGCTTTAGGACAAATATTAGCCTCAAGAAGCCTGGAATCAAGATTATGCTGCCTCTTCAGGGGTGTCACTGAGCAGATGCCTTTCTCAGTTTTCAGTGGATGTGAAATGGGCCTATAACACCTAGCTTGTAAGGATGTTTATATATAAACTGATGATTGTACAACACTATGTAAGTGCTGATTGACCTGTATTTGTGTTAAAGATTTTGTAGTTATAACTGCATCCTGCCAGGTATAACTGCAAAGCCTTTTTTTCATAGTTTTTAAATGAATATTCATTCACTAACCCTCTGGAAAGTAGGTTGGAGTTATGAGCATGATGGGTGGAGGTAAAATGTGGCTATTTTAACCTGATTTTGAAAAGGATTTCACTACTATTCATATAGGCTGTGCTTATAACACTACTAAAACACATTAACATTCCACTTGTGACTATAAATCCTGATGCCTAGAATGAGTCTAATATTTTGACTACAAAAAGGAGACCTGATGAAATTCCAAATGAGATGTAATGAAGTCTTAGTTTTTCATGCCATGAAATATCACCAATTAATAAACATAAATGATGAAATCACTCCACTTGTAAATAGCAAATATAATATTTCTGTGTCCCAGAGTGATGTGATGGCTATCTGGAGGCAAAAAATATTGTTAATATTTGCAAATGTCTTAACATGTATATATTCCACATAAGGTAATATGTGGAATTTTTAAAACAAACAATTGTGGTATGTTTGAAAAAGTGTTTAAAAGAGGTATTCCAATGAATTTTGGTGTATACTAATCAATAATAAAAAACAATTTTCCTCAAAACAAGAAAATATTTGGAACTTTCTTAAAGACTCTTAATAGAAAGAAACATTTCATATGTGGTAATTCATATGTGGCAATCTGCCAAATAATAATTTTGTTTCGATCTGTCTAGGCAGCAGCAAACTTGTTTCTCAAGAAGATAATTAAAAATAATAAGAAAAAATGCAATCTGTAGGAGTTACTATAGATACTTGTAGCCAAAATATAGAGTTATAGGGTAAGATCATTAAATACACTTCTGAATAATGAAGGCATGTTCCAAAACTACTTTTTAATGTCTTTGGTTTTGAAACTTGCCCTGTCATCCATGTCTCTACATGTTCCCTCCTGCCTTGGTACAATGGACAGGTAAGAGGAGTTTTGTGCCATCTGAGTAGCAGGTCACACAGCTAGTCTAAAATCACTTGGATATGATTTGTTGATATCGCTTAGTGTTATTGATCCAAAATAAATTGTTCCAAGTTCACATCTGCTAGATTAACGTATTTCTCTAGTGCTGTCAGTTAAAAATGTACTTTTATGTAAGCACCTGTACATTTTCCATGAAATACATTCATGTTCCTTCAGCACTTACATAGCATAAAGTAATATATTATTCACACTTTCCTCCCTTCTACATTATGAGACAATTCTATATATTTTTATCTTCTGTTTCATCAGTGATTCCCTTGCATTTAAAAATGTTTGTGAACTGCAAACTACATAATTTATTTTTCTTGCAAATTAAGAGTCCCTCCAAATGTTCTGCTTGAGGAGAAAACACCACCATTGGAATGAACAGGAGAACTTAAACCAATTGGGAGTTGACATATTAAATGTAAACATAGCTTAGGTAGATAGAAAAGTAGATAGATAGAAAGATAGAGAGAAAGATAGATAGATAGATAGATAGATAGATAGATAGATAGATAAGTAAATTACACCTTTCCTTGGTTAACACATCTAAACTTCTTGAAGCTACGGTTTCAAAACCTATGATATTTTCTTCTTAAGTGCAGAAATGCTGAAAATTAAAACTTAAAAACTAGTGTATGTACAATGTACTGGACACCAACAATCACGAAATTGTTTCTTTAGAATTCCAAGTATATATACATATATACATATATGCACACATACGTTTAAAATCTATTTTATTTGTCCATTTATTTATTTATGAAATAAATATTATGAATGCAAAATTATTTGAGGGCAAATTATCTCCTTAAACACTGAAAGATAAATAATAAAATTAATCCCAAATTTTAACAGATATAATTTTATGTACTATATTATTATTAATATGTATTATATTAGCCATATGGTTTATACATAAAAGACCTTGCCAAGCTATTCAGATATTTACTTTATCAAATACTTACTTAAAATATTTAATAAATATTTTATTAAATATATGTATTTATTTATATTATGAATTAGGGATAGAAGACATTTATGAACTTCCTTGGTTTTTTTCCTGCCAGTNGAGGGCAAATTATCTCCTTAAATACTGAAAGATAAATAATAAAATTAATCCCAAATTTTAACAGATATAATTTTATGTACTATATTATTATTAATATGTATTATATTAGCCATATGGTTTATACATAAAAGACCTTGCCAAGCTATTCAGATATTTACTTTATCAAATACTTACTTAAAATATTTAATAAATATTTTATTAAATATATGTATTTATTTATATTATGAATTAGGGATAGAAGACATTTATGAACTTCCTTGGTTTTTTTCCTGCCAGTTTAACAGAATACTAACCCATATTTCAGTTCTCCATATTGATAGCCAATACACACTAAAAACACACCAATTATCTAGTAGGGCAATTTCATGGTTCCATAAGTTATCAAGAAGTAACTTGGCAAGAGGAAAGAAAATTACGGATAACCTCTGTAAATTTTTGTTTAGCAGCTTTGCCACAAAGTTGTTTTGGGAAACTAGTTGATTAATAGGCGGACAAAAAACATGATTTTACTAAAAGAAAATCCATGTCTTCTTTCAAATCTACTGATGTTTTCTGTAATTATAGAATAGAAGCTTTTTTATTTGTTAAACCAATATTTTGGAAGTGTATGGTCAAATCAGGAGAAGCAGGTCTATATTAAGAAACACTGGCCGGGCGCGGTGGCTCAAGCCTGTAATCCCAGCACTTTGGGAGGCCGAGACGGGCGGATCACAAGGTCAGGAGATCGAGACCATCCTGGCTAACACGGTGAAACCCCGTCTCTACTAAAAAATACAAAAAAGCTAGCCGGGCAAGGTGGCGGGCGCCTGTAGTCCCAGCTACTCGGGAGGCTGAGGCAGGAGAATGGCGGGAACCCGGGAGGCAGAGCTTGCAGAGAGCTGAGATCCGGCCACAGCACTCCAGCCCGGGCGACAGAGCGAGACTCCGTCTCAAAAAAAAAAAAAAAAACACTGGGGTTTTCTATCTTCTATTCTTCCCTTTCCTTTTCTTTTCTGTTTATTCTTTTTCTTTCATTTTTTCTTTCTTTCTTTTTTCTTTTTATTTCTCCTAGACAGGCAAATTCAAAGAGCATCAGTAGCTAAAAAGTTCCCAGATACTCTACAGGTAGTCAATACTAATGATTACACTACCAAGATTCTAGTGATTTAGTGGTTCATTGCTAATCTCACTCTTACACTTTCTCTGCATGGTTTAGTTCCATCCCATGACTTGAGTCACTCTTTCATCCAATGACAGCACCACTTACTGCGTTATGTTGAGAAGGTAGTTGTTGCCAGTTACAACTGACTCAGAATTTTATAACTGAGATAAAAGTCAAAACTTTCTAGTTTAGATCTCAAACTTTCCTAGTCCACAATTGTGGTTCAGAGAGAGTAAAAAAAGTTTGAAGGTGGAATGAGAATACATTTTGATTTCAATGTCTGAAGTGATGAAGCTTTGAAGCTCTATTGTGTCTCTTACTATCTGTGACACTCCGGATGTGTTTCTAAAATTCTCTAAACTTCAGTGACTCTATGCAAATAAAATAAAATCATGGAGAGGGGATAAAGTATCTGACACACAATGGATCAGCAAATGTGTGGATATTATAATTTTTAATAGGAAGAGCTACATTCCTATGAAGTGACAGAATTGTGATAATTCAGGCTTCTTGACTTCTAGTACATAATTCTTTTCATTATTCCATATTATCTCATATTTGTCTGGAAGTAGGGAATCGTGCAATAATATACACTTGGAATTGCCAAATGAGAGGTATAGTTTTGGTTCATGGCAAGCCTCAAAAATACTAGCATATAAAAATATTTTAATATATTTATTAGGGAAAGCCAACAAATACAGGTTTTAAAAATGTGAAGACAGCTTACAAAGTAGTATATGAAAATACGGAGAAAATATTATAATTTATTTCAATACTGCAGATTTGAAAATACTTTGTGAATACTGTTTGTGCTAAGAAGAATTTCTTTAAATTAGCAACTGGATTTTCTTGCATTTTAAAGCAATATTTCCTTAAGAAAAAAGCAGTCTTAGTTTTCTGTGACACAGAAAATTCCTATCGTTTTCACTTTGTTCCAAAATTATATTAATGGAGTTTTTGTCATGGGAATAAATTAAAATGGGGCATACCGCATGTGGAACGTGATGGTATTTCTGCAGCATACGATTTACAAGAAAACAATCTCATTTAGATCTTATCACTGACCGCGTGGCCAACACGGGGGACCACCTGGAGCCCATGTGTAACCTCTCCACGCAAATGGGTTCATTCAGTAAGAAACATGTGATTTTTAAGAGATTTCATTTAGAATTCTTCAGAACAAGTTTGTGAAAGGATCACTTATATTTAGATTAGAATGGGCTATTGCTTGCAGCTGTGCAAATTTCACATTGTATTTAAGTCCTGGAGATTTCTGACAGAAACGTAAGTTGAATGACAGTGACAGAGAAAGAGACACCTTAGCAAAAACAGCCAAAACCATGACCTTTACATATAAAAATATCTAAGTTTTAGGACCTTCTGCATAACCCTGTTGCTTTTAGATGTGTGACTTTCCAATATAAAGGATAAAATATACCATTGTATTAAACTTTCATGATCATGTCCTTTTATCATCAACTTTAATCTATTTGTAAACTAACAACAGCAATAAGACTGTGTCTAAAAACAAATCACAGAATCAAACAAACCAAATTCAGATACAATAATAAGCTGGCAATATTAAAATATCAGAATTGGCATTGAAGTATTTATTTATGTTTAATTAACATAAATGAAAAAAGAGTAGAACATACATTTTTGAAATGTTTCTAGCATTTGGAAGATTGTTTTAGTTTTTATTGTAGGCATTTTCCCATAGCAATTCAAATTGTGCTATAAATCTTCATATATCAAACCAAAGCATATTCAAAAAAAAATTGGACTATACAATGCACCCATAAATTAGAATCTCCCAAAATGTGTCTTCTCTCAGGACACTAAGGACAAGGATAGTGAGTAAACCAAAGTAACTTTTTTTTTTCTGGGTAGCATTTATTTAAACCAACTGGAAAATGTTGGTAATGAAAAAGTTTTGAAAACACTATTTATCATTTATTATAAATTACTAAAAACATTATATAAATGATGGATTGTACACTGGGAGAAAGAAAGAAAGAAGGAAAGAGCACATGATAAAGAAAATTTTTACTTAGCATTACTGTGTTCAACAAGTTTCAAGCTGACTGTTTCTCTGGTTTGTGAAATTTATGCTTTTAGCTTAATAATGTTCCAGAAGAAATAAAACCACCCACTGCATGTAAGTCAATATCATTCTCTCTTCCATTTTTCTGTTTTGCCATCCAATTTTTTTTTTCGAATTCACAGTTTACAAAATAAAAAGAGAGTCTTTATGGCCTAACAATCAAGAGACCCTCTGAGTACAGAAGAGCCGAAGAGGAGGCCAAAGGGAGGTGGAGAAGGGAAGAGAGGAGGCAAGATATAACATTCTCAAGATAAATCCGATAGGAAATCGCACAAGTAAGGCATTCAGCCAACTGCCATATGCCCTGACAAAGATACCAACAGCAGCAGTGAGCCCAGGGAGCTGTTTTATCATTAGCCCCTCACCCAGCAGTGGTAGAAACTCATTTAGCCCCATGCTGGACTTTCATTAGGCCAGACTCGCATCAGATGGTCCCGTGCTTTGGCTCAGGAGCGGTGTGGCCCTTTATTGGGGGAGGCAGCCACATCTCAGCTCAGCAGGGAGCCCAGATTGGAGTGTTCCTCGCTGACAGATGCCAGGGCCTCAGCGGAGGACCCAGTGGCCAAGGGGGCCTGATGCAAAACTATCCTTTATGTTGGCATTTTGTGGCACAAAACCTATGGAAAAGGAAAAATAATAATCCTAAAGCTTTTAAGTTTGTCTTTAACCTGACTTCCACTGAAAGTAAGATAGAGTGAAAAAGAAAATCCACAAAGCTGAAAGCAAAGAGAAAATGCCAAAAAATCTTCACTGGGAATCACAACAAAGAGCTGAGCTGACACTGACAATAGTTTTTTTTTTTTTTTTTTTTTTTCCTCCGGACTGTAAAAAAAAGTCAATGAAGCAAGGGATGTCAATATATTCTAATAACAAAGATGTGAAATTTTAGAGGGTCCTCTTCCTTCTTCGTAGGGAAGCTTTAAAATATGCAGAAATACAGAGAGCAAGTATCCAAGTCTAATAGATGCATATAGGAAAGATATGTTTCTTTAAAAAAAAACAAAACTAAAACTTACATCATAGCAGTGATACATATTGTGGTTTTGGGAAGAAAAGAATTTAAAAATTGAATTTGTGTT
>NW_016814400.1:231437-247551 GCF_001698545.2 Rhinopithecus bieti | reverse complement strand
CTGGGTTATTTTATACCAATTACAAATGCCATTACTTTATATATAAAGTTTTCATGTCAATATGGTAAAGAATACTTTTTAAATGCAAGTTATTTTATATTTACTAACTCTTCTGAAAAGTGTATTTCAATTTCTATAAAAGCAGCAGATTGAAAGGCAAAGGAAAGCAGAATGAACCTTCCTAATATACAGTATTTTCTATGGAAATTTATTTATTGTATATTTAGAAGATTTCAATAAAACATTAGCAAATTACATAACAATCTAAAATACCTGTGATATTCTGAACTCTGAATGTTGGTCGACAAACCAGGAAAAAAATACTTGTCAATTTCTCATCTTTTCAAAGATGAGTGTCTAGTTATTGTAAAGTAGTCTAGTCTCCTTCTTCATCTTCTCTTAGATGAAGTTTGCGGATATCTTTAGCTCAATGGACCATAGGGAGTTTTCTTGGTGCAGTGAAGCCCTTTATAGTACATTTCTCTCCAGGCATCTCTATTCCTGTTTGTCAATCACATGTGGCTTTTCATCCAGTTAATCATCCTGGTTTATGTCAATTTACAGACATGTTAGGGAGCATCACTGCAGATAGTTTCTTTTACAGAATTTTTAAAAATGAACTTTTGGTATTTCTGTATACTCTTTTATGTATTTAAATAGTAATATTATTTGAAAGAGAAAATCTTTTGTTTACTAAAACTAATGGTGCAAAATACTGCAAAATTATTTTTAAAAGAAAACAAATAGACATGCATACAAGCAACTACAAACCAATAACCCAAACAAAAAATAAATAAGAAGCTGAAATTATTGCAGTATCATTGATATTTTGAGATCTGCTCTCTCCGGCTTTTAATTTTAGAAGTAGAGCTAGTGTAGGTATGTATGAAGGTGTGTGTGTGCATGTGAGTGTGTGTGTGTGAGAGAAAATAATTACCAGTGACCTACAGTAACAGTCCTTCCCGCCTAGATGTTTCAGCTGCATTTGACGTTGTTATTGCCTGAGACAACAGTCTGGCTGTGATGTTAACAAACTGGGCCAAGCCTCTTTGATGCACCACAGGTATTAGAAAGTTGAGCACTCACGGAAGCCCTCGAGCAGGTGGGCTGTGTTGAAGCGCCACCTACTGAAACATTGAGTTTCCCAATCCTGCATTCCCAAAGTTGTCATTTACTACAGTACTGGCAAAACTGGTTCAGGGGAAAAAATTCCAGTACAAATGAAATCCTATTTTTGGCAAGCAGGACTCTATAAGTGTGTCAGCTTCCAACTTTACTGATTACAGCAGTTTGTCTATGCTGATGCATTTGTGATCTCTCTTTTCTGTGTAAGAATATAGACCAAAAGGAATACCAGCTTGCATGTTCATAAATTGGGTCATTTACGAGTGTAGGAAAAGAAGGGAGAGGAAGGAAGAGGACAGGGCAGTGTTCAATGCAATTTACACATTTGCAAGATTTTTTTTCATAATAAAATAGATATGAGTAAAAAATGTGACACAATCTCATACACTCGCACATGCGCATACATAAATCTCTAACGGATTATATTCATCCTATGGGAGGCGATTAAAATAACACCCAAATTGATATTTATATGCGACATTCCCTTATTGTTGCCAACCTACTCTCTACTATTAAAAAAGAAAAGAAAAGAAAAAAGTGTTCAGGAGGAACTGAATATTCTCTCTCTCTTTATAAGTGAGAATAAGAATGCTGTCCAGTCACATTGCAAGAGGTAACACTAGCTCGTGACAGACAGGACAAGCTTTAGAAACTGATCTTGAGGTTGGTTGAGATGTTGTTAGGTTTTAAAACAGAATGACATGTTACAGATCATGGATTTTGAGAAAACAAAATGATTTTCTTTCTGAAACAATTTCTTAAAATATAATGTAGCATTTCTTCTACATAGCAGGCTTGCCCTTGGTGGGGAAAGCCATTTAGGGTGACAGCATAAGGATTTCTATTTGTAGAATTTAGGGGAAGAGATTATTTGGTTTTCTTTTGACTCCATTTTAAAGTTATGCAAGTAGTAAATCCATTCTTCATGGAAATATAGACTATCTATTTAAATAATATACCAAAGGCTAATTCTGACAGTGCTAATGTAATTTTCTGAATCAAGGTCATTTGTTTATATATATATAATATATATAAACAAATGTGTGTATATATATGTGTGTGTGTGTGTGTGTGTATATATATATATATATATTTAAACAATGAAAGTAAAAGTTCCCAGGCCTGATATATTCTTAAAGTTCTCTTTGGTAAATATATAGTTGTATGATATAAGTGAGAGCTGTGCAGAAGTCTATATAAGAAGAAAAGTCATTTATATACTTAACTACTGTAGCAACACATTTACATAGGCTCCCTTTAAGACTGCAATGCTTTATTACATTGACCTTTAGACTCATAAACTTCCAAAGGTAATACGCCTTATAACACTTATTATCTTTTTTCAAAACAAGCACTGCCCTTTCATTACATAGAAAGTTTAATTGTCAAAGTCAAAATTAAATCCTATTAAGGGATTGGTTTAAAGCCACAAAGGAGTAAAACAAATTTGAGAAAGCAGCTTAATCCTCTTCCTCAGCTATGTACCATTAGGTATTGTGTTTTCAATGTAAAAAGAACTTGGAATTTAGATTCAAAATATTTATTCACATATAACATTTTAGGTATTGCTCTAATTTATTTTTAGGCCATTGTTCTTAGTCAGAATTAAAAGCTGCACCCTTGGGAATTATAACCCTGGCAAGAAGTGGGGCTGGCTTTTGTGGCCTCCACTAACTCATTTGATCAAAAAAAATGGGAATTCTTTCCCTATTTTCCATAAAATGTGGGTCATGGTAACTACTTTTCTCCCGGAAAAGCTGTGGAAATAATACCTTAAATCATCAAGATTTTGAAGAGAGACATTATTTTAAAATCAAAATTTCAAAACTTTCCTGAAAATGCAAATTAAATTTTAAGCTTAATTAATCCAAATTTGCATCTGGAAATACATACCAACATGTATACTAACATGCTCTTATAAAAAGGTCGGCCTCAGAAACAATTCTTTTACTAGTTTATGAAAATGACCGACTTAGAACTGGTGCCAGAGTCAGCACTCCTCGTTATTAAAAGGCAAATTTAAGGATAGGGTTTGTTACAGGTAAGTCTTCATTCTATGATGGAATTTTATTTTAAAGGTTTTCGAATATCTACCAGAATAGAAAAGGAAAATATGGGCATTAAACACCTGCAGCCCTGAAAGGCAGACAATCTCACTCAACAAAAAGAAAAGAATGAATCCCACCTAAGAAGAAACTTTTTCTCACTTTATGGAAGCATGTGCTGCTCAAATCTGCCCTTGCAAAAGAGCGTAGTGATCAAAATATGCACATGCTTCAGGTCATAACAACTAACACCTAAAATAACAAAACACAGGCGCACGAATACAATCATGAACATATTGATAAAATGGATTAGACTTCATCATCTTCTACTGTGTCCCAAACAAAATATCACTCATTCATGAATTCAGCCCCAAGGCAGAATCTGAGTAAATAAATGGGCCTTGCCCCATGCTCCAGGGTCACCACGCTCTGGCTTGGCTTGCTCAATGGAGAGCAAATTCCAAAGTGGAGAGCACTCTGCCCGATCACACCCAGTTTCAGCCTGAAGACTATTAGGAATCCAAGGTAGCCGGTGCTTTGAGGTCATACACCACATACATGCAATTTGGAAATAAAATAAGTGCCTAAACCAGTCTATCTAGTAGACACACAAGGGTGCATTTAGTTGGTTCTTTTCACCTTTAGACAATTATTTAAAAGAAGAGTGCTTTATTTACAAGTCTCAAAGTGGCCTTAATCTTTATACTTTGCTAAAAAATCAATATGTAATCAAGTCCTCTAAGGAATGGTTTTAATTTAATGTATTCTGGATTTCATTTAAAGAAATCTGGAAGGACTTTCAAAGCAATGCAACTTTTTCAGAGCAAATGAAAAGTATGTCTTAAATGGTATTTGGCAGTTAACATCCCCCTAACGACACCATTGCTAAGTTGTTTGAAAATGATGACTCCCATTGTCCGGACAGAAGTGCCCACTTTTCTCTCTAAGAATGTCCTATTAAGCTTAGTGAAACAATGCTAGGACTTAAGTCCATGGTGTACAACGTGGCCCAAGTATTAAGCATTTAAGAACTCACAGAAGATACAGAGTAAGATGGCGCAGATCAAACCTAATTATGTATGTATGCAAGTATTTTCTATGTACAAAATAAATACTTAAAAATAAATAACTAAAAAATAGCAGCAAATGTCTTCTAGATATTTTAAATCCAGATATTTCTGATTAAAAATTTCATGTTGCATATGTAACTGGATTACATGGTTTCTAAGCCTGGTGCACAGCTTGGATTATCCTGTCCTCTACTGGTTGATGATTCTTGATATAAATAATTTTATTCTTATATTGTTCAATCATGAAAATTTACATCTTAAAATAAAATCATAAATACTTCTCTTCCAAGAGCAAATAGGTTGCTCTCTATACATCTAATTTTTCCTATATTCTCTACCAATAAGATTTTAATAAGAAGTATTACCACCTACCCTCCCAAACACTTGCAAACTATTTTCTTTATAAAATTATAAAATATATAGTTAATTAAAAACTGAAACTTCCATACCTACAAGTTAAGAAAAAAAGTTCTGCAACTATTTAAAGACTATTACTCACTCAAAATACTGTATATATAAAAAGAAAAGCATGTTGAAAAGTTGATAATTAACTCAAATAAAAATCAATGTGACATTCGTTTGTAGTTATTCATATCATTTTTCTAAACTTCAAAGCAGCAGCAGCATCTAAATGTTTGTCCAAAGTTCCCAATTTTGGTTTTAACTGTAGCTATTTAGCTTGTAAAGCACAACGCTGGCCTAATTTCCAAGCTTTAGACCTTATTAGTGAACAAATTTCTATATTTAGAACCTCATGTTACACTTGATTCTTCACATACCTAATTTTTAGTGCCAAGCCCCTGATTTAGGTTCCTAAATGCATATTTCAAGCTGCCAACTATTTCTTGTCATAATAGGATTAAGTTGTCTATTGTAGATCATAAAATAGATAAGATATGTCAAAACTGTTTATACAAAAATTTAAGACCATGAGCTAGCAGAGTGTCATTCACATTATTATCATAATCCTACAAAAACCATAAAGTCATCATTAGCAATTGGTTAGGTTTGTAAATTAGATTACTAAATTAGCAGATTCAAAATAATACCAACGATTCTTTTTCTTAAATTAAGAAAACTGTATTTATAATAATTCTGCTAGAAATTCGGCATAAAAATTGGCAACTGCCCAAGTTATCTGATATCTAAATATTTTACTTATGTAATGCTAGGACTAAAGGTAAGCTTTGGAAACAGCAAGCTCATTCTTTCATTTTATAGATGAGGTCAAGAAACTCCTGATCACATAGAGAACTCAAGATTTCCGGTTTCTGGTGTATAGAGCTTGTTGTTACCTTTCCTGCATTTAACTCAAAGCTGAATAAATAATAATATCTTCTGGTGGAGTTCTCTAATAGAACTGCATTCAAGAATTATTGATCTGTTTACACTAAAACTCAACTCTTTTCAAATCTGGATGTAAGTCCATTTGAGAAATAAATAACCTCTGTATATGTTGACAGATTAAGTGCCAGTGGCTTTGAGAGTAGAAAGAAAGAGTGGTTATGTGAACCAAACGAAGCTCTCTATTCTCTTCCAGGTTATACCTGCTCCTGAGTCCCTTACTTTGTGGCGGTCATCTGGTTTATCTATGGAAACAGCAAGCCTGCTGATACTTTTATGCTCAGATCAAAATTACATGCCCAACGGGGAGACACTTTTTGCCAAATTAGATCATTGGAGGTGTTGTCTTCACTAAGAAAAGGTGCAGGGGGAGCATGGGAAGAGACGCATTGGATGCAACTGATTCAAAAAAGTGCCTGAGACCAGGAGGACTAAGGTATCCAAGACAAACCAAAGTCAAATCGAACGCTCTTTCACCTCTCTTCTTCCGCCTTTTCATTCCCATCAATTCATAGAAATGTAGTTCTCCCTGGGCCACCTCATCTTTGCGTTGGCACTTCGGTCCCTATCCCGTTGCTATCCGGAAACAGCTTACTCATTGTTTTATTTCTGCCCTTCTCTGATTCTGAAAAGGACAGAAAAAAGAACTATCTAGATGTCACTCAAAAGGCAAATTGAATTCCTTAAATAGAATCAACATGGGGAGTTCTTCCACCTAAAGCACATGTGTTCCCCGACATCAGAGAATTCATGGGGAAAACAAAGGGAATGTCTTCCCCTAGGATTTATCCCCAACACCATATCAGAGAGACAATGAATGTGACCGATTAAATGCACCAACTTCTTCAGTTAGGGTTGTTTTTGCTTTGGCATGAGAAAATTGAAAGTTCTTGAATGTTATGGAATATCTCCTATGTCAAGCCTTTCCTTGTTTTCCCAAGGAAATCAAAGTTTCCCTCATCTCTTTCCTTCTAAAAAAATAGGTCTTTTCAGGCTGGGAGTGGTGGCTCACACCTGTAATCCCCACACTTTGGGAGGCCAAGGGGTGGATCACTTGAGGTCAGGAGTTTGAGACCTGTCTGGCCAACATGATGAAACCCTGTCTCTACTAAAAATACAAAAATTAGCCAGGCAGGATGGCACATGCCTGTATTACCAGCTATTCAGGAGGCTGAGGCAGGAGAATCGCTTGAACCCAAGAGGCAGAGGTTGCAGTGAGCTGAGATCATGCCATTACACTGCAGCCTGGGCCACAGAGTGAGACTCTGTCTGAAAAAGAAAAGAAAAAAAAAAAAATAGGACTTTTCCATCTATCAGGCACTGACCACATTGTCCTGTAATTAGTAACTTAGGAGCCTGCCCCTAGCACCCCACCCAGCTGACAGCTGATTGAGAGCAGAGCCCATGATATTTCCATCTTTCTGTGTCGTTCAGGTTCTGCGTACCTGGAACACACACCTTCTCCCTGGCCACCCCCCACGGAGAATGCGTGTTCATCTTGAGAGATTCACCTCCTTCCTCTGGTGTGTCTATGTACGTGTGTTCCCATTCGCATGTCCTAAGTATATTCAACCACATGACAACCTGCCCTGTGTGATATTTCAGCCTTTTCAAAAACTATTTAATATGGAGCCTGGCACATACTAAGCATAATTATAATCTAGAATTAAGAAAGTAATATCTTGGCCGGGTGCCGTGGCTCACGCTTGTAATCCCAGCACTTCAGGAGGCCAAGCGGGCGGATCACGAGGTCAGGAGATAGAGACCATCCTAACACGGTGAAACCCCGTCTCTCCTAAAAAAAAAAAAAATACAAAAAACTAGCCGGGCGAGGTGGCGGGCGCCTGTAGTCCCAGCTACTCCGGAGGCTGAGGCAGGAGAATGGCGTGAACCCGGGAGGCGGAGCTTGCAGTGAGCCCAGATGGCGCCCCTGCACTCCAGCCTGAGCGGAAGAGGGAGACTCTGTCAAAAACAAACAAACAAACAAAAATATCCTGAAATAGTTTCTAGAGTTTTTTTTAACTCCTCATTTAATTATCTTGGTGTATTTCCTACCGAACTTAATGGGTACTCAGTAAAACTGAACAAAAAACAAATTCAGTTGGGTGCTCTCTTATTAATGCTTTTATTCTCCCAAGAACTAAGAAGAAAATTAACATTCTAAATTCGAGAGAAGAAAATATATTTAGGAAATTTTAAAACTGGAAATTACACTTTTACCTATTATTTTATCATTGTTTGTCATTGTTGCTTACTAAAATGTTAAAAATAGAGGTTAAAGAATTAGCAGCTACAGAGGGTCTTTGCTATTGAAATAGTCTTTACTCCATAATAATTAAAAAGTAAACATAATAAAAATGGACTTTTAGAAAAGACATTCTCTGACTAGTCACTTTAATGAAAATATCTGAGATTAATTTGAAACAGAGTAGCAATTTTCTTATCTCTTGATATGCAGAGATCTGAATGCTTTAGATGATGAAGATACATGATATCCTACTTACAAAGAGAACATGTTCTGTAAAGCTGCCTAAAGCACGTTTGTTTGGCAAACACTTACATTGGGTTTACTGTATTCTAGGAATCATTCTGAGCTTGCTACCGATCAATAATCTAAATAGTATCATTAACTCCATTTCACAGTTGAGGAAACAGAGGCACATAGAAGTTGAGTAATGTTCACGGTTCTATAGTAAGTGGCAAAGTTGGAATTACAATCTAGCCATTCCGACCACAAAGTTTATGCCATTGTCCTACACAAGAACTAGAAAATGACAAATAAGGACTCTGCGTACCCATGCGCTTACCTTACCTGTGGGATAGAAGTAAGTCTTAGGGGGAAAAATGTCTCAATCTGAGTTTAAAACATTGATTAAACAGATCAACTTACTTTGTGACAAACAATGTGTTACAAGTGCTCATCTACAGCAGCATTGCTATCCCATAAAATGCTATCTCTTTTTATGGTTAGAACACACTGTTAAAATCCCGCTGGGCACCTCAACTTGGCAAAACTACTTGCAACTTAGTTAATAAGCCTAACCAAAGCTCATTGTCACTGCCCTATCAATGCTTAGTGGAGCTTCAAGCACTCCTCCAGGTACTCAGTGCAAACTTCAGAACATGCCTTTTGTTCTTTACTCCCTTCTCCTTCCCCAGCCCCAGGTGCAGTTGGTCACCCAATCTTGTGAATTTGGCTTCCTTACCATCCTTCAACTCCATTCTCCTCTCCATCCTCATTGCTGCAACCTTATCCTAGCTTCCAAGTTCTCTCCTGGGCAACTGCCATGGTCACCCCATGGTCTGCCAATTTCCAAGCTTTCTTCACTCATCCCAGTTCATCCTCCATACAGCTGCAGCAGTAGGTGAACTTTCTAAAAAGCAAATTTAATTATTCCAGTTCTCTTCTGTGTTGCCATCACCTTCATTCTTCCCCCATTGCCACCTGCCCACGATAAAGTGTAAACTCCACAGGATGGAATAAAAGGCTATAAATGACTGTGTCTAGTCTTGCATTGTAAAATATGGTAGCCATTAGCCACAAGTACTTTGAGCACTTGAAATGTGGCTAGTCCAACGGAAGTGTGCTTTAAGTGTAAAACATGTGCCAGATTCCAAAGACTTAGCATGAAAAAAGAATGTAAAATATCTCTTTAATACTTTTATTTTGATCACATGCTGAAATGATATTTTAAATATATTGGGTTAAGCAAAACATATTATTTAAATTACCTTTTTTTGTTTTCTTTTTCTTGCCTTTTTTTAATGGGACTACTAGAAAATTTCAAATTATGTACGTGGCTTGCATCAAGATTTCTATAAGATTGCATTGACTAACTGTTAGTTCAACTAGCAAAGTTCAACTGCTGAACTTTGGGTAGCTTCCAGGATATATCAATCTGCCCAGAACGCCCTCCTTCCACTTCTCCACTTCCACAGCTTGCCCTGGTAAAGGTGAGTTTGTCTTGAAACACTCAATTTCCCTACAAAACTCTTACTAACTTTAATGCCATGTGCAAGGGCCTTCATTGTGCAGCCACATGTGGACGTCCAAATTTCCGCAATCTACTCATCCGGCACATAACCATCATCATCAGAGCAAATTCCTAACTAGGGTTTCCTATGTGCTAAGCACTGTTCTAAGTGCTTTACTTTTACTCATTCAATCTTTATAAGAGTCCCCAAAGGAGTCTTATAAAGATACCTACCCATAGCAATCCTATGTGGTAGGTATTATTGTCATGCCATTTTACAGATGGGGCACAGAGATGTAATCTTCCTCGTCACTCACCCAGCTCTGGAAGGTGCTCCTAGCAATTCCACTCTACTGGCTGTCTAATTTTCAGCCAGTTATTGCTGCCTCCACTCCAATCTTCCCTGCCTCATGCTTTTGTTCTTGCTGAACTTTTGCTTTACTGAGTTGTCACACTTCATTATCCAGTACCAATTGCTTGCTAGCTTAATTATCCACCATCAATTGATAAAATGCCCATGACAGGAACGATCAAACCATCTTGTTCACTGAAATATCCTCAGTGCCTAACAGATGCCTGGCACATAGTAATCAGTCAACAAATACTTTTAATTGAAAAACAAAGATTCCAGGCCTATTGTTTTTACTTCTGAACTACATATAGGAACCACAGACATATAAGCAAGACATAAAAATAATAGTAACAGTAATAATAATAGCAGCTGCCTAGCATTGAATGTTTGTTGTAACAGGTCATACATACACATTTTTCTCAGATCCTCACTGCCCTGTGTGGTGGGCACCATTGTCCTCAGTCATAGATGAGAACACTCAGACCAGAGTGCATCTTGCTGGAGGAGTCACAGCTGCCTAAAGACCCTGGAAGTGTTCAAATCACGATTTGATCCTTTCTCTCCATCGGTGAGGCTCTAGGAAACACTCCCTGAAACCAAAAACCTACCAAGATTAGTTGGAAAGAGAGTGGATTCTCTCTTCACTAAAAGTACCAGAGAGCTGCTTTCACGAGGTAGAAAGCTGACCCAAAGAGGGCACTGACCAGCTTGAAGTTTTCTTCTTCCTTCCCTAGAGCACCAGGATATGGGAAAGCGAGGATGCTAAACACAAATTCTCCTTCTACTGCCTTGCACAGGGTAGCCCTTCAGTCAAAGGATCAGTGACAGTAGAACCATGTGTCTCCACTCAGTTCCCCTGCCCGAAATCCCCCACTCTGCCCCTAACTCTCCCTGTAGCCACATAAACCCTTCAGATCTGCAGGAGACCATATTTATTCAGACTTTAATGATTGAGCACTCCTCAAAAACTGTTTCTGTTTTCATCCAGATCTCTCCCAGGATTCAAGACTAAGCCCCTGCACTCTGAGGCTCTGCCTCATCAGGACTTGGTGATGGGTGCCTTCTACAATTTCTGGAAAACACAGTCTCTCAACAACTGGTTCTCAAGCGGGTTTCATGTACACAGGCGTGCTTAAACTATACAATGTTGCAATAGAGTTGATAGCAGAGAGAGAGAATATCTTCTCTTGCTTCATATTGTCAAGGTGCCCACTCTGGTGCTGAGCATGCTTTTGCTGAGTCATTCATTTATTTGGCAAACATTTATTGTGATCCTACCATGAGTAAATGCATTAGACCATGAGTCTTGGTGAAAATCAATATAAGTTCTTCATGGTTCTTGCTTTTAAGAACAAATATGCTGATACACAAATATTTAGAAGGTCAAGAAGAATGGCATATATTCTATGGAAAATGAACATACCAAGTCCTATAGTTTTCTTGTGGAAAAATGGGTGAGGGCTGATCAAGGAAATTTTAATGGAAGAGATGACAATGAAACTGAGCCTTGAAAATTCGATGGTGGCTTGCAGCAACTGTCAGAGATTTTTTATGGCCCCATTTGGTTGCATCACATCTATTATTATTATTATTATTATTATTATTTTGAGACAGAGTCTCGCTCTGTCGCCCAGGCTAGAGTGCAGTGGCCCGATCCCTGCTTACTGCAAGCTCCGCCTCCAGGGTTTACGCCATTCTCCTGCCTCAGTCTCCCAAGTAGCTGGGACTACAGGCACCCGCCACCGCGCCCCACTAATTTTTTGTATTTGTAGTCGAGATGGGGTTTCACCGTGTTAGCCAGGATGGTCTCAATCTCCTGACCTCGTGATCTGCCCATCTTGGCCTCCCAAAGTGCTAATATTACAGGCGTGAGCCACAGCACCCAGTTCATTTTATTTTTAAGATTACGTATTTATATAGTTTTAATGATTATCTAAACTAAATATAAAACTGGCCTATTTGCCCATTGTATGATTTTGAATGCATTTCTAAAGCTTCAGAGTTCAATTGATTTAATAAATACTAGTTAAGGGGCTGTCAAGTGTTTGGTAATTTAGGAAATCCAAATATATACAAAAGAGAGTTTATATCTTCAAGGATTTTCCGACCTAATGAGGCACTAGAAATAGTAACAGTTAAATATGCTGAGTACCTTCTATATGCCAGGTATTGATCTAAACTTATTTTTGAATATTAATTAATATATACCGTAAAAACAACCAATATTATTCCCAATGTATAGATGAGGAAACTGGGGCACAGAGCAGAATGATACAGATGTTTTAATACAAACATAAAATGATTGGCATTACCACAGAGGTTTGATGCCATAGGGCAAGGGGGCCTAACCTAATGTCGGGGTTCTGAACCAATGGAAAAATGATAATTGTTTGGTTTCTTTGTTCTGCTTATAGACCATGACTAGATAGTTATTAAGATGAAACTATTAATTCCTTCTTCTTTTCTAGTGCTAACATCTTCATTATGACGGGCCAGTAACATTTATATAAAAGTTTCACTTTTCTTAAAAGCATCACGTCTATTATTTAAAAACTGTATTTGAAGTAGTAGATTTCTGCACCACCAAAAGTTGAAATAATATTCAAAATTTATTGAACGTACATAAACATCATTGTAAATGTACTTCCAAAATCATTTTAGGTATGTTTTTTGGAGTACCTAAAATAATTACTTAACACAAGCAGGTAGCTCAGACATTCAATGGTAAATAAAATCAAATTCAATTCCGGGGATGGGCATAATTCTATTGACAGAGAGGTCTGGGTGGAGGCAGAGAGCTGAGGGCAGCGTTTTGGTCCTGGAGTTGCCAGATGCTCTTTTCACAATATTCTGCAAGCTTTGGAGGAGGCTGTGGTAGAGCGACTATAAGATATGAATTTAACCCCTGTATTCAAACCTATCAAAAAACCAGCAGAGAGATAAGCCATCTAATAAGGATAGAAACAGTAGGGGAAACAAATGTGACTTCCTATCTTCAGGGTGCTCTCTAGGTGATGGTAAAGAAAATCATGGAAGTTTAGGAATTGTGGATCTAAAGTTGATTTATTAAACAGTCAGAAGATTTTTTGCACAATATACTAGCTATAAATGCATAAAAAACCTGCAGGACTTCTCTGGAAATGTTTCTGCATTGATTTCATTGTTGCTTGAGTCAGATATGGATGTTTTCCTTTTATGCAAAATGCTGATGTGCACCAATTTGTGACTGGGTTCGTGCCTTCAGGAATTCTCTGTAGGGCATGTAAGCAACCATATTGTAACAGTTTGAAATTGGAAGAATCTCATTTTCCAGTTCTTTTCACTTACTCAGCAACAAAAAACTAAAGGCCAATGACAACCCTTCTCTTCGCCACTCATCTCATCCAGAAAGAGAAAATGCTTTAGTTAATACCTTGACACATTGTATTCATTTTCTGGACTCTTTCACCTTTTGATTACTGCACTGCTCTCTTCCAATTCTTTATAAAAACAAGTATGCTCTGGAGACCATTGTTCATTTAACATAAAATATTATCTTCCAAGGAAGGTAATTACCAGGTGATGGTCCTAACACATCTCAAATGACATCGGTTTGCAATGTCCCATATGCAGTGCTCAGCAGAGGGTTAAATAAAGCAGCGGGTTAAGATTGACTTTCAGATGAAATTTATAAAGCACATACAGATTTTCTTTTCAAGAAAGCCTTTTGCATTTTTCTTTTAGTTATGTGCTTTTAATTTCATGCACCTACATCAACATTTGTGGCACACCTTTGTTGGCTCTGCAGCAACCGTAAATATTTTGCAGGGAAGGCAACGCGTTGCAATCATACTTCCAAGTCTGTAGGACACGGTTGACCCTGTCCTAGTCTTTGAAAGTCAATAGGTGAAGCTTTTGACAAAGGGGACTTTGAAGATAGGTTGGAGCCCAGGGACTGTTCAGGATGTCCACTATGCAGTAGAATCTGGCTGAATCACACTGTATTGGATTCTGATGAGTGAGCTGAGTCTATGCAGGCTCAAGGGCATTTTGTATGGTTAGCCTCTGGGATACAAGAACACACTGGAAAAAAACTTGAGAAGAAAAAGTAGTATGAGTAATCTGCCTATAGATTTTTAAGCAATAAACTGTGTATATGCATATCACTATTTGTTAAATATTGCAAGAGAATAATTTCATCTAATATCATTGTAAAAGGGAACAGTGTGGCAAAGAAGTACAACTGCAGCAAATTATCCAATTGTGACCCTCTGCGTTTCACTATCTCTTGGGCTTTGCTTATTTTAATTATGGGTATCACACTGGACTCAAGGGGACACTCATTACACCCAATAAAGATCTGAATCCAGGTGAGGCAGAATTGTTTAGAGCATGAGTTACCCTATGTTCAAATCTCAGTTCTGCTCTTACTATCCTTGCGACCTTAAGTATGTTATTTTATCTTGCTAAGACCGCTTTACCTACTGTAAAACAGATACAACAGTCATAATACCAAATTCACTGATTTTTTTGGAGAGAAGCTAGAGAATCTGTATTAAGTGCCAGTGCTAAAGTCTAGTACATTGGGGAAAAACTGACTGAATATTAAGTAACCATTATCATATCAAACAAAACCTTTCATTAATTTATTATTTCTATACTTGAGACCTGATGAAATTTTCCAAAAATTGTTATTATTATTATTATTATTATTATTATTAATATTTTGAGATGGAGTCTGGCTCTGCCACCCAGGCTGGAGTGTAGTGGTGCGATCTTGGCTCACTGCAACCTCCTTCTCCCAGGTTTGAGCAATTCTGCTGCCTCAGCCTCCTGAGTAGCTGGGATTACAGGCATGCACCACCACACCAGGCTAACTTTTGTATTTGTAATAGAGACGGGGTTTCACCATGTTGGTCAGGCTGATCTCAAACTCCTGACCTCATGATTCGCCCGCCACTGCGTCCCACCAAGTGCTGAGATTACAGGCGTGAGCCACCCCACCCAGTCATTTTTATTAAACATTAGCATATATTTAATTTTCGAGGCCACTGTAATTCAGAAAACACTTGCATTCACTTGCAAAAGATGCACACACACATACACACAACCCATAAGTCAACAACAGGACTGAGAAAAACATAAATCAGAGGGAGGAAATGGAACGCAGATTTGAAGTCTGTACTGGCAGCGCCCAATCAGAAAGGAGAAGCCATACCAGTTTCTTAAACAGAGAATATTTAATGGGAAGAAGTGATAGCAATGTAGGAAGTTGTTACTTAGGTAACTAAAAAGATAAGAACACAATTAAGAAAAAAAGATTAGAAGAAAAAAACAACATGAGTAAACTGCCTATAAATTTTTAAGCAATAAAAATGTGTATACATATATATGTGTGTATATGTATATATCACTATTTGTTAAATATTGCAAGAGAATAACTTCATATGCTATCATTGCAAAAGGGAACACTGCGGCAAAGGAATATTGCAGAGGTACAACTTCTGAAAGCAGCTTTCATACTTACAGATGAGGGGGGAAAGGGAAGACGTAGGAATGATTCAAATTTGTGGGTTGGGACCCAGACCTCTGAGGAAGTGGCTGGTTTTGCAAGTACTGGCAAATTTGCAAACTGGACTCAACTGCTTCTGCAGGAAAAAAACTGCTAATGCTGGGGTGACGAATGTTCCTAAGGTGAGGGTCACTGAGACAAGGAGCAGTAGAACAGAGCACCAGGGAGCCAGTGAGAAGGAAACAGGAACGAGTAAGGCTCTTCTCCTTCTTCCAGCCTTGCCATCTCCCTCCAGTGTCCTCTATCTCCCCCCACCACTCCACCCATGCCAACTCACAAAGCAGCATATAGGAGAGTGGGAGACAGAGATGCTGTATCTGAATTCCCACTTTGAATCTGAGCCTTCCTATCTAGCAAATAAAAGAAAAAAAAAAAGTAAAATGTTCAGGCAAAAATAAGTGCAAACTTTGTTCTCAGAAAGTCTTCCCATGTCTTCACATCTTTTAAGAAAAGCCAAACTCAGGACATCGAAGTACAAGTGAGAAAATATTCATGCCTCTAAAACAGTTTGACTCAATCAAAGAAAAAACTGAATTATCAGAAATGTAACACCAAATTGAGTTAAAAAAATAAAAGTTGTTCTCAACTAAGAAAAGCATGCCACGGTACATCTCAGAGAAGAACCTCATTTGAGTGCAGTTAATCCCCGCACA